>NC_028456.1:1579908-1594329 GCF_000263155.2 Setaria italica | reverse complement strand
GAGACAAAGGGACAGCCTTTGATCCCAGTTGCTTTTGGCCACAGGGATAAAAAGTCCTTTTATCCCGGTTTGTATTGGCACCCGAGACAAAAGGGCCTTTTCCCACACTTTCATCTCCCGCATGTTTTTAGGAAAAGGATTTTATTTATGTTTTCACTGCATTTCAGGATGTAAAAACCAAAAACTTCACATATTTTGAACATGCAAAAATATATTTAATTAGCAAGTATATTGACAATAAGTGTGAATTAGTCATTAATTCTATACCAGTTCGTTTAGCCTCTAAAATAATTATTTTACTGCATCGCTATGATCAAGAAATTATTCAATTAAATAATTTTGACGCGCAAAGAAAATCCATGTATGTATGTGGTTAACATTGTTCATGTTTATCTAATAAATCTTCACCTCAACAAATTTAAGAACACATGAAATCATACATAGGTTAAATTAAAAATTGTATCAAATACTACACAAAGGTCAAGTAAATTTAGCGCATTACAATACAACGTTATAAAATTTCTTCTTCACGAAAGTTCCTTGGTCATGATCGCGGCGTAAGTACGGAGCCTCTTCTTTGAATAGTAGGATGCTTGGGTCAACTTCAACAGCGAATGGAGGCATGCCATCAAACTGATCATAATCATCTGATTGGTCTGGTTTATCCTCGACTCCCATGATTTTTCTTTTACCTGGAAGAACTATGTGGCACTTTGGCTCCCATATCTCTTCTGGATTTCTCTTGGGTTTGCTAGACATGTCCTTCACATAGAAAACCTGATGCACATCATTGGCAAGTATGAATGGTTCATCACTGTATCCAGTCTTGCTCAGATCTACTACTGTCATTCCGTACTGATCTTTGGTTACGGCTGTTAGCTTCACCCAATTGCAAAGAAATAGAGGGATGTACAGCGGTCCGTATTCGAGTTCCCATATCTCCTGTATGAAACCATAATATGACTCCTTGCTATTATTTCTATCTATGGCATCTATGCGGATACCACTATTCTGGTTCGTGCTTTTCTGGTCCTGGGCTCTCGAGTAAAATGTATAACCATTTATCTTATAGCCTTGAAATTTCACGATTGTGCTAGCAGGTCCCCTGGCTAACCAAGCGAGCTGTGGGTGAATCTCAGAGTTACCCATAAGTTGTTGGCGCAACCAGGAGAGAAAAGTTTCCATGTGATGATGTGTAAGCCAAGCCTCGGATTTCATCGGGTTTTTGAAAACTACCATCTGCCTATGCTGCTCGATATACAGAGACACAAAGGATGACTGTTGCAGAATAGTGTAGTGTGCCTTGTCGAACAAATTAGTATCATTGCTCAAACTTGATTTCCTTCCAAGGGTGCCCATTCCCCGGAGCCTCCCCTTGTGGCGTGAAGTTGGAACCCCAATCGAGTCAATTGAGTCAATAAAATCAACACAAAACTCGATCACCTCCTCTGTTCCATATCCCTTGGCGATGCTTTCTTCTGGATGGGCACGATTAAGAACATAGTTTTTTAGGACTGTCATGAACCTCTCAAAAGGCCAGATATTGTGCAAGTATACACGTCTGAGAACACCAATCTCTTTTACTAGGTGAACCAGTAAGTGCATCATAATATTGAACAAGGATGGTGGAAATACCAACTCAAAACTAACAAGACATTGCACCACATCGTTCTGTAGCTTTGATACCTTGGATGGATCGATTGCCTTCTGCGAAATCGTATTGAGAAACGCGCATAGCTTTACGAGTGGCAACCGGACATTTTCTGGTAGAACACCCCTCAGTGCAACCGGAAGCAACTGGGTCATCAACATGTGGCAGTCATGGGCCTTGAGATTTGTAAACTTCTTTTGTTTCATATTTATTATTCCCTTTATATTCGACGAGTATTGGGCCTTGAGATTTGTAAACTTCTTTTGTTTCATATTTATTATTCCCTTTATATTCGACGAGTATCCAGATGGAACCTTCATACTATTCAAGCATTCAAACATGGTATCCTTCTCTTCCTTGCTGAGAGTGTAACTGGCAGGACATAAGTAATGTTGTCCATTATCTCTCTTTTCCGAATGTAGGTCATCTCGTTGCCCCATGGCTTTCAGGTCCTGTCGTGCTTCCAATGTATCTTTCGAGGTCCCATAAACACCCATGAAGCCTAGCATGTTCATGCAAAGATTCTTCATCAGGTGCATCACGTCTATTGCGTTGCGAACCTCTAGGATTTCGCAATAAGGTGGCTCCCAAAATATTGACTTTTTCTTCCACATGGGTGCACATCCGTTATCGTCGTTTGGAACAGGTTGGCTACCATGACCCTTTCCAAAGACTACATTTACATCCTTTATCATCTCGAAGATGTTGGAGGTATGCCCTAGAGGCAATCATAGAGATGATGATATTCCATTTGTATCCATGATTTATATTGTGTTCCTTGAATATCCATTAAAGGCTACTTGAATTGATTTGCAATTATGTGAATTGTATGTGAAACTCTTTACTTGTATGGTTATTCTAAAGTTGTCCCTAGTCGGAGTTCATGTGAGGACACACATGAATATTAGACTAGCACATGTATTAGTTGATGACTATGTTTCATGAGTCATGGATATGGAGATGTTAAACTAATAATGTGGGCACATGTGGAGACATGTGCTAGGACTGACCCAACACGAGAAGTAGTTCTCTCTTTACACAACATGTATGCTTTGTCCTTAGACCTAAGATTATCGCATGTACTCAAGATGTGGATCGACTTACCTAGGGGCTATCAAACGCTACACCGTGACAGGGTAGTTAAAAAGGTAACTTCCGGGTTGTCAAGAAGCATGCTATGAGACATGGTCAATCAAGATAGGATTTGCCCCTCTCTGATTGAGAGTGATATCTCTGGGCCCCTCGAGTGATCGGATCCGAAAATGCATGGTCATGCTACGTACGGTTAAGAGTTAACCTACAAAGGGATTCCGAATCATAGAATCGAGAAAGAGCGGTTGGCTTGAAGCTAGACCAAATATCATGAGGCAAAGGGAATAGCATGTATATAATGTTGTGATGGTTCATCTGATATGATCTTCGTGTGCGTATAGGAGTTGGCACGTCTTGCTAGAGGCCGCTATCGACTATTGGGCCGAGTAGGAGTACTCGGGCCATGTCTATACGTATTCGAACCTATAGGGTCACACACTTAAGGGGCTGGAAGCCCAATTTGGATGTGATCCGAGTTGGATTAGGTTTAGAAATACTAATGGGCCTCAGACCCAGAGGCTTGTTAGGAACCTCTATAAATAGAGGGGTGGGGGCGCCCTAGGGTTTACACCTTTTGGTGAAACACAACTCTCGGAGCTAGCAGTCCGGCTTGCGACACTTCCTCCCTGTACGTGTGGATACCTTAGAGATGTTGCGCTTGCAGCACTTGGACGAGCCGCCGATGAGCCATGACGAGCCGACGACGAGCCGTGGCACGAAGACGATCTTGCTGCACGTGGACGAGCTGCTGAGGAGCTGCTCGACATCGACATGATCGACTATGTTTGACTACGCTGATCGACTTCGCTGCCCTGACGCGATTCTACATCTTCCGCACCAGTGCGTCGAGTGGTAATCCCGTGATCCTTATACGGCAGTTTTCCTGGTTTACGCGGTAGAAAAATTTGGATTTGCGCTAGCGTAGCCTACCTCGTATCCCTACAGAAGACACGCTTTCCATTACGGTGTGCAGGTTTTTTGCGATGGTCTGGCACCCCTTTGAAATGCATTCCGCTCTTTCTCAGTTGGTGGTGAGCAGGGAGAAATCGATGATGACCCATATAGACGACATTCTTACAATGCTTCAAATACATGTTGCCTGTGTCGTCTAAACAGTGGGTGCAAACCCAATATCCCTTATTTGTCTGTCCCGAAAGGTTACTTAGTGTAGGCCAATCATTGATGGTTATGAACAACAATGCTTGTAGATTAAAGATCTCTTGTCTATCCTCATCCCACACACGTACACCTTCTTCCTTCCAGAGCTGTAAAAGGTCATCAACCAACGGTCTTAGGTACACGTCAATGTCGTTGCCAGGTTGTTTTGGGTCTTGGATAAGCGTCGGCATCATAATGAACTTCTGCTTCATGCACAGTCAAGGAGGAAGGTTCAACATATGTAGGGTCACAGGCCAAGTACTATGGCCATTACTCAACTCACCGAATGGATTGAATCCATCAGTACTTAAACCAAACTTTATGTTCCTTGCTTCACTTTCAAAGTCTGGGAATCCTCTATCAATTGATCTCCACTAGGCCCCATCTGCGAGGTGTCTCAGCATCTCATCTTCCATACGTTCTTTTTTGTGCCATCGCATCAACTTAGCATTCGCCTTGTTCCTGAACAAGCGCTTCAAGCGTGGTATTATAGGGAAATACCACATCACCTTCGCGGTAACTCTCTTCTTGGGAGACTGCCCCTCGACATCACCAGGATCATCTTGCCTGATCTTATATCGCAACGCTTTGCAAACGGGACAAGCATCCATTTTCTCGTATTCATCACCACGACAGAGGATACAGTCATTAGGGCATGCGTGTATCTTCTAAACATCCAATCCAAGAAGGCAAATAATCTGTTTAGCTTCATATGTTGTGGACAGTAATTCATTATTCTCGGGAAGAATCTTCTTGACAATGTTCAACATCCTCTGAAATGCCTTATCGGACACACGATTTTTTACCTTCCATTGCACAAAACCTAGTTTTTTATGGCCCTGCTGGCAATCTGGGTACAACAATTTTTAGTGATCATCTATCATGCGCTGCAACTTTGCTGCTTCCTTCTCAGTTTTGCAATCTCTATGTGCATCTCGTAGCACCTGACCAAGGTCATCAGTAGGGCCATTTTCTGCAAACTCATCTTCATCAGCCTCGCCCATTGTATTACCTACAAAAGTTTGGCCTGCAACCCAGTCTGGAATGTTGTCATCATCCTCCTCCTCTTCGCCATCTTCCATTACAACCCCTCTTTCACCGTGCTTGGTCCAAACCAAATAGTTAGGCATGAAACCGTATCTAAACAAGTGGCTATGAATAGTCCCCCAGGAATCCTTTGAATAGTCCTTCTTGTTATTGCATTGGAAGCATGGACAACATACGAACCCATTCTCTGGCTTGTTCGCTTTGGCCACTTCGAGAAAATAATGCAAGCCATCAATAAACATCTTGCTCCGTCTGTCTGCATTATACATCCATTGTCGGTCCATCTGCATCGTATTACGCATGAAAATGGATTGCACTTGAAAATGGATTACGTGTGAAAATTGATTATGCATGAACAAGTATTACACTTGAAAATGGATTACGCGTGAAAATGGATTACACTTGAAAATGGATTCACGATTGAAAACATGTCAAATGTTGTAGTACAAATAATGCTGAACGTTTACATATAGATACAAATACGCATATTTAAATTAAAGATCCAAACAACATGATACAATACGACAAGCCATCCACTGGTTATTATCTAGGAGGACTTTAAGCATCCTTGGGCGGTGAAGACGAAGGTTCCGCTGACCCAGCCTCATCCTGTGGTTTATTTTGTGCTGCCTGAAACGGTAGTACTAAGTGGACGTGAAACACCCGGGACTGAGGGTGGAGCATAACGACCACCAAAAGGAGGTTCCTGACCTGCGGCAACAGCTTCTTCATGACGTTTCTGCAAATAACGAAGCATTGCTTTCTCCAACACGCTCATTTTCTTCGGCTTATCCTGAGGGCCAGCTATGATTTTCCCCTTGCCGAAAGAGGAACGACGATCGCCCCCACCATCGCCACTTCCTCTAGTAGCAGAAGCCATCTATATACAAAAATTCTTACCTTAGCACTGCAGAACTTGTTGAACTTGAAGACCGTGATCATCTCGGTGAGCATGTTCTCAACTGGGCGACACCGTACTTCGTCATGGAAGAGGTTCAATTTTACGAGAAAGGGGACATAGTCTTCCACAATGTCTGTTGCCGCTCTTTCTCGTAAAATCGAACCTCCTCCTTGACGTCCATTGCTGCTTCACGAAGAATATGCTTACCGAGATGAACACGGTATGCCTGCAGAACTTGTTGAACTTGAAGACTGTGATCATCTAGCAAGCATGTTCTCAACTGGGAAGAGATTCGATTCTATGAAAAAGGGGACACGGTCACGATGTCCGTATCCACTCTTTCTCGTAGAATCGGACCTCCTCCTTGACATACATTGCTGCTCGGCGGAGAACATTCTCGCCGAGATGAACACGGTATGCAAGTTCAACAAGTATGGATTTGAAAAACCATATTGAATTTGACAAGATAAACCATCTAGACAAGGTAGCATCATTGTTAAACCACTGCAAGAATACATATTATATATGACACATCAATCTCCCTCACATTCTAGCTCAAAATACATCTCCATTTTCTACTTCATTACATTCTAGCAAATAAACTATCCATCTCCAAAGCATAAATCAAAGAGTAACACGAGGATGAAGTAGCAAGCCTTCACAACACTTGTGTTGGATGAGTGAAATTCCCACGAAAATGAGGGGAAAAAATTCAGGCAGCACCTCCCTTACTTCGGCACCACCGAAGAGTAGGTGAAGCTCAGCTCTTTGTCTTTGTGGTGGATTGGCTCGAGCTGGAGGAGGAAGAAAGACCTCTATCTTGGTATATAATGGGGATGAGTTTTTATCCTGGTTAAAACCTCCAACCGAGACAAAAAGGAACACCTTTTGTCCCGGTTGAAAGTTTACTCCCGGTTGGAGGCCCTTTTATCCCGGTTGGATCCTCCAACCAGGAGTAAACTATTTGTCCCGGTTGAAGACTCCAACTGGGACAAAAGGGTAAACCCACCGATACCCCGGAACTAGCCGTTACAACCGGTACTAAAGGGGGACCTTTAGTCCCGGTTGCAAATACCAACCAGGAGTAAATCTCCCCTCCATTCTTGCCTACCGTGGCGCACCCCCTTTTCTCCTGGGTCTACTTTAAACCGGGATAAAAAGGGGCGCATTGAAAGTCAATTCTCCGGTGCCTCTTGAGAACCAATTCATTATACTTACATTTGCTGTCAATGCTGCAAAGCAACTTTTTAGACTTCCTGGAACTTCCTTTCCTAAATCACTGTACAGATTCTGCAAGCAAGGAAATATCATGGTCAAGAAGAGTAATAGGAGCTTCCTATCATAAGTTACTGGAATTCAGAATGAAATTAGATATGTATCAATCTCGAATCATTGGTTAGTTCGCCCAGTTGGGTTAAACTTTGTTGTCCAAATCAATAAATATTGTATTTGTAATTGTAGGGCGAGTACTATTGGTCTGTGTCTGTGGCTCACTAGTGGAGCAGCGGCCCGTCCTTTAGCTCAACTTACAGTGACTTTCCAGTGGCCGGCTTTCAGCCAACCCGCCGCATACAACGCGAACAGCCTATCGCTACTGTCGTCGTCAGCGCTGCTGGCTCTTCTTGCTTGCCACTCCGTTAGTTAGCTTTCTTTTTTCCTTTTTCTATTTCTTCCTCTAATTTTCTTTTTTTATTTCTTCCTCTATTTTATTCTTTATTTCTTCACAAATCTCTGTTTCTTTCACATTTCTGTACTCCTTTTTCATCTTTTCTATCCCTAATCTTCATGTATTCTTTCTTTTCTTCTTATCTAGTATCTTCTATGTATAATTTTTCCTTTTTTTTGTTTTTTCTCTTCTTCCTTTAATCTTTCATTTCGTTTGTTTTTTCTTACCGCCTATCTAATGTTTTTCACTTTTATTCCTTTATTCTTATTCCATACCCTTTTATATATTATTTCTTCACCTATCACCCTATCTATGAAAAAGTTGATCCTCTTATTTCCTTAGAAAAAATGTTGATCCAGTATATTTTGTTCAAAATGTTGATCCAACATTTTTATCGATCCAATATTTTTTTTAAACGGTTGATCCAACATTTTTGTTTTTCCTTAACACGAAAAGTGTTTTTTTAAAAAAGATCCTTCAAATATGGTGAAGTGTAGCCTTATTTTAAAGATCTCGTTATAAGAAATTGTGACAGAACCGTCAAATTAAAACTCTAATTAAGCGTAATGGTCATCATTTGAACACATCCGACCCATTAACTTAACGGTTTAATTTGACAGCCTACATTTACCAATATACCGATCGAAACAAACACCAGTAGTCTCATACAAAGGTGAGCGCAGATGGTACAAGCAATGCCAGATTTTATAGCAAATAAATGATACAACACAAGGACGACACTACAATTTACAACAAGAGTTCAAATACATGAATAATACATAGATTTTTAAAGGTACAGCGAAAGTAAAGTTTGAAAAAAAAAGCTAATTGTCTATTTACGCAAACGATAGCGACACCGAGGAAAAGACATCACATCGAGCCCACTGATATGACATCACGGAGAAGCGACACCTCTTGAAATAGGGTCAAAACAACAACCCTAACTATACTAATACTCAACAAGACTTAACCGACTATGGTATGTACTTAGCCAACTCCTAGTATGCAAGACTTTTGGCTGAGGGGTTTATTTTGCAAAAAAGCAACTAAGAGTGGATCCTTACTTTCAAGTTTTAGCATCCAATTTAAAGCTGGACTTAACGATTCTAAGTGAGCAAGATATTCAAAACTTTTCAGTATGGAAAAACAATTGATTAGACACAACATCATCATCATTCACATTTCCTTTCCTTCCACTTCTTACTATGATGTGACGCAGTGATCAAGGTTCTTTTAACCGAGAGTGGCGGCGAATCGATCCGATTTTATAACCTTGCAATGTAGACCTATACACATGACATATGCATGCCCCGTCGAGCCGCATATGAAAAACAGTTCACTTAGAGAGCGATAGCAATTGAACCCTCCTGCAACCCTCGAGTACTAATCCCCACCAGTACCTCCCCGGACCAGACGTGAGTTACAGACTAGCACACGAATAGGAAATAGGATCGACTCAATCTACTATCACGCAATAAGGTACTAGGTTTTACCAGTTTCAACTACCTCTTACTTCCAGCATGTGGATAGTGCAGTTCATACTCGATCACCAAGGCCAACAATGGACGTGCCTTAATCGACACAAGCGCAGATTTACTTTCCATCCATTTCATATCCTTAACCAACTCGTCTCCGCTCGGTCTCCATTTTCCTTTCCTCCGTGATCCATTCTTAATTTCTCATGTGAACCATTCATTTCAGTTTTAATCATAACAAGTAAAGGAACCTAATCTCGCGAGTGACAGGCAATCACTCGGCTTCTACCATTCTTAATTAAGCATGGCATTTTTATTGACCTATACATTCTAGTATTTAACTTGACTTGGGATTCTTAGGGATCATGCATATATGGTTTCATTCAACACCTAGTAACGTAAATGCATAGATACATATATAAGGACATTGTATAGTTTTAAAAATAGGGGTCATGCTCCGGGACTTGCCTCCCAAGCAGTAGAGTTAGTGTCAACTAGGCCATGGGCCCTTCCGACCTTGGGCCGGTTCTTCAGGCTGTTGTTGTTGGTCCTTTTGTCCTTGCTCAGCTATGATCTAGTACACCCGTCCTTAGCTACGGAATCTACATGCATGCCATGATGCAATGCAAGTGAGTGAATAAATTGTGAACATGATAATACAACTTCATGTTTTATGCAACAACTCAATCATACAACATTTAAAAACTAAATAAGAGCATACAAGTATATCATTATCTACACAAGGAAACATGGTTGGTGTTAAAAGAACTAACTAGAGTTTTCATGTGAGACATACAATTATCAAACTAAGCCAATAATATTTCAGTAACTTTGGTTGCAACATGGCATGAATACCAGGTTCTAAACAAGTGATTAGCATGTCATGATAGCAGCAAGATCTAGGTAAAACATGCTTGTGAGTGAAACTATAACAATAACATACTATAGGCCAAATAAATGACATATACAAGCAACCATAGAGATTCTGCTAGCAAACTTTTCAGGGATGAACATTCTACTGATAAAGAGTGTAAAAAATTATTAGCTCCCAATTTCAACAGCAACTATTTTCAATAAATTAAACTAGTTTACAGAAAGAATAATTATTCTAGCATCATCCTCTGTTATCTAGTCATGAACTATTTACAAGAGTTTAACTTACTCATATGAAAATTACTGTAAAAGTTTCATCATTATTAGAGTACCATAGAATTTATTAAAAATCTAACATTGTAAAACTCCACATATGAGGAATGAATTATAACTAAAGATCTATCAGCATTCTAGTGCAAAAAACTTCCCATAATATCTATCAATACTGCAGTATGTTACTGAGAATGTATCAGAATTTTTAGAGCAATATAGCTATTTATTCCAAATTAAGGAGGTTAAACAACATGAATTTTATTGAGCAACAGAAAGATAGACTTCACATGAACAAATATTTTTCTAGGTAGAAATGAGCATCAAGAAGCCAACAAAAATTAGCTTGAATTTCAATATTTTCCTACTATTTACTATGGATTTCACAAGTTTCATCCAAGATTTACAAATTTTAACTAGACTACTTTCACACCGAGGGACCTAGGAACCTTGTTTCCCAACGGATCTGCCCTTCTTTTTATAGAACAGCCCTCGGATCTATGCGCTCAGGTCCCTAGGAGAAATCCCACCTAACACTTAAACCTGAATATTTTGCTCCTAACCCCCCGACATTCTTTTCCTCTGGCAAGTCTGTCCTTCTCCCTTTCTTCCTCCTCCATCGCTCGTGCACGCACAGCGGGCGGTGGCGGCACGGCAGCCACGCCTCTCTTCCCAACAGCTACCCTGTGAGCTCCCCCCTTACCCAGGCGCAACTACTCCCTAACTCAACTCTCCGAAACCCTAGCCCTAGGTCCTTCTACGGCGAGCGGCGGCGCACGACCGGCGACAAACAAGGGAACGCGCGCGGCAACTAAGCTAAAACGGCGAGATGGCAAGCAAATGGGCACCAGGAGCTCACTGGGGTTCTATTAATGTGTGTCGTTGGCGTGTAGGTGGCCCGCGGCGGGCTGTCCATGAGAGGGCGGCCATGGCGGGCGGTGGCGCACAGGTGGCTGGGGGAACCCGCGATTTCTAGCGGAGCTATGGCCGGAGCTCAACAAGGAGTGATGGAGGCTGGAGTATAGGAGGTGGGGCCTATTTGGGATTTGTGGGGTGGATTAGGAGAATTTTGCCGGCGGGTGGGGGCTCCTCCACACAGCTCGTTTCGGCTCTGAAAGAAGAAGAAGAAAGACAGAGAAAGGGAGGAGATAAGGCGGGGCTTGGCGTCCGTGCGCGCCAGGCAATGGTGAGGACAAACGAGGATGGCCAAGCAGTGGCGCGAGTACGGCGTCGGTACTATCATGACGTCGTCGGCATGGCAAGGCATGGGCGCGGCATGGGTGGAGCGTGGGCAGGCGGAGCAAGTGGGCAGCGGTGTTGACTGACCCGCAGGGCCGTGCAGCGATGCCCGTGGAAGCCAGCACGTGGCGGCGGCACGGCTTGAGAGGGAAGCGAGGCAGCGGGGCTGGATGCAAGCACCAGCGTGTGGAGGCACCAGTGCTGACGGTGGCCTGACGGCGTACACGAACTGAACCATTCAGTTCATGAAGAAGCCAAGAGAGTACGAGTTTCTTCCATTTTCAAAAAGAATCATTCAAATCGTCCAAACTAAAAGTGGTAGCTGAAACATAGGGCTACAACGTTTGTAAAAGCTCGTAGGAGGTTTGACACACAGATTAGGAGATCGCTGAGCCAAAGATCGGTGGATTTCAAGCAAAGCTGAAATTCAGAGATGCATGACTATTGCATTTACACGAGTTTGACCTATTTTTAAAAACTTTGCTCTTTGAAGCCTGCGTGCTGATTGTAAGTTCATGACACAAGTGTAAGCTGACTATAGGGATACAAAGTTCAGTTTGGAGTTTTGACATGTATGAGAGTCAAGAATGATGTGTTTGAGATTTTTAACTATATTTGAGCAAAATTTCATACTTTTCATATTCATACTTTTAATTTATATTTAGCTGTAAACAACAACATAAACACCTTAATAAACACATTTTAAAAGATAACACATAGCCACATATGCTCGCATGCTAACAAAAATTATTAGATGCATTTATTTGTTTAATTTAAATGTTAAAATTATGTTAATGATCCTAATTAACACCAGGGTATAATCGGAATTATGGACATTTAACTTAAAATTTATAGATTTTTTCTTCCAATCCTTCATTTTCACGCAACCACATATATATGCACTTAAGCCTACTGCGTGCATCCAACCCACTCCAGCCTGCCTAGCACCCCGCCTGGGCTGGGGCTCCTTCCTATCTGGCTTGTAGAAGCTAAATAGCTACTTGATTTAGGCCCAGCAGAAGCCCAGCAAGACAACTAGGTATAGATGGCCAAACGGGGGGCCGATCCGGCCTGTCACGAGCACGGTTTGGCCCCGCATATTTAGGCCCGGCACGTTTACGCCCATACAGTAAACGTGCCGGGTCGTGCTGGCCCACATGCTGAAGAAGCAGCCTAGGCACGGCCCGCTGCCTTCTTAGGCGGGCCGTGTCGGCACGCTGGCCTGGCGGGACTTAACAGCCTTGCCGTGCTTGTGCCAACTCGCAAGCACAGCATCAACCTCAGGAGCCAGTTCCTCTCCGTGGCCCTACACCCCTTCTCCGTCCACCTCCCCTCGCCGGCCGGCACCAGCACTGTCGTCGACCTCTAGGTGCCTCCCAAGGATGGCGTCGGATCATGGGTCACCGGGCAGCTTGCGGACGAAGGAGGGGTCCCAGGGAAGCTCCTCTAGTGCGACCTATCGCAGGGTGGTCCCGGTGGGCGGCGACGCCTCCGCGGCGGTGGGGTGGGACCTAGGGGTGGCGGAGGCTATGCCGTGGAGCAGGGGCCGACGGGCGTGGCACGTGCCTCGCGGGAGAAGGGGAGGCGGAGGGCGCGGCACGCGCCTCGGTAGAAGTAGCTAGGGAGGTGGCGGAGGGTGCGGGGAAGGCGGCGGCAGAATGGAGGATAGGAAGGTAGGATTTGGGGGTAGGAAGAGTTTTATATGCGGGTCGAGCGGGCCATAACAGGCCGGGCCGCCCACTTAAACGTTACGGGTCAAATAGGCCAAGCCGTGCCGAGCCAACACGTGGGCTGAGACAGCAGCCCAAGCACGCCCCGTGGTATGGGTCGGGCTAGCGCGGGCACGACGACCGTCGTGTTGGGCTGTGCCTAGACTGGGCCAAAATCCTATGCCGTGGGCCAGCCCACGGGCCATGGGCCATATGGCCAACTATACCAATAGGACCTTCTTCTTCCTCCTGACGTTCACCATGCCTGCCCGCCTCCTCTACCACCCTAGCCGCTAGCGGCTGGCGTGCTGGCATGCCGCGCCACCCACCACCCTACCCTTCCTAATCCGTCACGTCTCGTCGCCCCCGCTGCCTGCCACTGGCCGCTGATTGTACGGCCCAGTTCAGACACCGCCACTGGCCTTCCTCTAATCCGAGAACTATTAGAGGCCCCCGGAACCCAAACCCTAACCTAACCTCCGCTGACCGCGGCCGGTGGGAACCCCAAACGCTAACCTAACCTCTGCTGGCCTCGACCACCGGCCGTGGCCGCTCGCCACCGACCGTTCCCGCCCACCATACACCCCTCCAACCTCGAGCACCGGAGGGGTGGCGGCGCGTGAGGAGGGGAGGCCAGCAGCAGGTAGGAGGAGAGAAGATCGGACAGTTAATGAATCTTAAAGCACCGGAAAGCTATATAAAGAAATTAGCTTCCGGAAGCTATATAAGATTACTGGCCTGGCCCCGGGTGTTAATATGGGCCAATCATGGGCCGAAAGGAGTTTTCTGCGACGCGTTGGCTTCAAAAAGGTCACGCGCGCGATCTGGATTAAAGCCCCGCAGTTTTTTTTCCCCGCAATTGATGGATAGAGTTCGTCACACTCGGACAGTCACTACCGGACAAAGCCAAATTGCCGAGTGCCAGGGGCACTCGGCGAAGGGCAGAATACCCTCGGCGAACCGTTTGCCGAGTGTAACACTCGGCGAACCGTTTGCCGAGTGTAACACTCGGCAAATGGCACACGGCGAATATCGAGTCGGCAAACACTAGTTCGCCGAGTGTTTTGTGTCGGGCACTCGGCAAAGACTTTGCCGAGTGCCCAGAAAACACTCGGCGAACAATTATTGAAAAAATAAAAAAAAAACATGTACCAAACCATCCGCCGCCGCCGTCACCTGCTCCGCCGCCGCCGCCGCCGCCGCCACCACCATCCACACCGCCGCCAGTCACCGCCACTGCTTCCCGCCTCCACGCCATGAAGCAGATCCGGTGGAGGGGCGTCGGGCGGCGGTGGATCCGGGTCGGGGGCGTCGGGCGGCGGCGGATCCGGGGGCGTCGG
>NC_028456.1:1493120-1579361 GCF_000263155.2 Setaria italica | reverse complement strand
TATCTATGGTCCCTACTCTATGGAGCATCAATTCAGCACTATACATTCCAAAAGTAACTGAAAAAGAAAAGGAATCAGTCAATCTGTTTCAGGGGGTAATTTTGTTTTTGAATACCAGCTGCAATCAACATTTTGAACATTAGGTTGTTCAGGTTCACAGTTTAGAAATGACAACTGAGCACGGAATTAGGAAAGCTCTCTGGGCTTCCACGGGATGTGTTCCAATTCTAATATGGCCCAGTTTATTCCAGACAAATTTTCCCTCAGGAGATGCAGATTTCTTCATTTTGGCGTGCTGATGCCGAGCCAGAGGACGGGGCCGGGCCGGCCGGGGGAGGGGGGTTTTAATTTCTGGGCCGTCTGTTTGCCGAGTGTCCTACGTGGACACTCGGTAAACGGTTGATTTGCCGAGTGTCCACCATAGGACACTCGGCAAATGTTTTTTGAAAAAAATTTAAAAAATATCTAACAGTTTCAAAAAAATACCAAATTTTCACACGAACCAATATAGGTTCTCTACTGACTATACAAAAAGTTTTGTAGTCAAACCAAACTCGACCGTCACTTCGACTCTAAATTTTATCGAATCCTTCTCAAAGTTACTATTCTTCTTCTGAGATGCGTCGGTTTGTAATCATCGTACATGATGAAATGTGCAAAACCTTCTCAATTTTTTTCCACAGCCTCCACGTATTATATCATCACATCATGGCAAATCTCATAATTTTCAGACTTTGATTGTTTTTTTTTACAATTTAAAAATACTACTGCCACACGTTCATGGTCGTGTTTCCTGAACAAGATGTTCGAAATTTCTTTTCATTTCATGGGTCAGGTCTCAAATTGGTCCAAATAACATGAATATCATTTTTCTACTCATTTTATTCCATAATTTGAATCACTTGCAGTTCAAATTTGACTTATACCAAAAATTCCCTTGAAATGCAATTAATTAAATAAATATAGCAAATAAATTCAAAAATATACCAAATTTTAACATGGAGTACCACATGTTGTATGTGGGGAGTAGAAAAAATTTCATGGTGAAAAGAGAAAAAAAAATTATTTTTTTGCCGAGTGTAAAAAAAAACACTAGGCAAACCCCCCTCTTTGCCGAGTGTTTTTTTTGACACTCGGCAAAGAGGGGGCTTTGCCGAGTGTTTTTTATTTGACACTCGGCAAAGCCCCGATTTGCCGAGTGTTTTTTTTTTTGCCGAGTGTTTTTGGCTTGGCACTCGGCAAAGAGCTTGTTTGCCGAGTGTCCGAAAAAAAACACTCGGCAAAAAGAAAACACTCGGCAAATTTAAGGTTTCCCGTAGTGAGTGCTGTGGTGTTGTCGTTTGGGCCTTGGGTCTGGGTTGTGGCGTGTGTGTGAAGGCCCATCTGAGGCTTACCCTATAGAAAAAACGTTGGAGACGATATCGCTTCCTGCGAGTATCGACAATGTGAGAAATTGCTACTGAATTGCTCTTCGTTTCTCTTCTTCCTCCCCTCAACCTTCTTCCTGGATCGCTTGCTGTGTTCGTCCTACTGCAATCCGAGCGGTGGTAAATGGTCCAAGACAGCAAAATAGGTGCGAGGCTTAGAGTCACAACGCAGAGATCAGGGCAGCCTTTTTATATTGTAGTGGTAATCGACAGAGCGTCATGCCATACATCTCCAATGCAAATGCGTGTTCTCTAAGCTTTACTTTCATTTGGATTTCTTCGTGTGAAACACATGAAAATACGAAATGCATGTTTAGTTGGGAACGGCCTTAAGAGGAGAACCTTGAATCCACCAGTTTTTTATTTTTAAAAAAATGGGATGGAACCCTCTCGTTCGGAAGAGGTGTCGAGCGATCCCTTCTTTCTTTCCTTGCCCTATCGCCGCCAACACATTTCCTTCGCCGCCGCCGCTTCTCGTCGCCCTCACCCAGGTCTGCGGTGCTCTGCAGACCCTAGGCGCCGATTTCATTCTCTGATTGCTGACTCAGGCAAGAAACTCATGTCACTATTTTGGTTTTTTCATTCCACCAAGGTCTTGAATCGTTTTCCCACTTCATCACTTGCTATGATTTGTTGGTTCATCGTGGACATCAGGGGAGGTGAGGCGATTGCGGGCGATGTATTTATTGATCCCCACCCCAGTCCATATCGTTCAACTGGCACTAGAGTTCAAGAAGTTAGTGGAGACGGTCAAGGAGAACAAGGATGAGTGCCGCAAGATTGGGATTTGCGCGCATCTCGCCGGCAAACTGTTGGTCAAACATGAAGAGAGAAGGCCGGAGATGATGCAGGACCCGACGATGCAAAATGGTGCTAAGGGAGATCAAAGAACTGCCACGAGATTGCGCGGCAGGCTCGTCAACTCGCAGGAGAGCGAGGGCATGTTGCCCAGCTGTCTTCAAGCCAGGAAGATCGCCAAGCAAACTGCGCACGGCAATGGATGACATCGACTCCAACATGATCCTCCTCCTTGAGGCCATAACGATTCTCGACGAGGGACAGCAGCAGCAGTTCGCGATGTCAACACGGTCATGAAGATTCTCAACGACGAAGGGAAGCGATTCCGAGATCTGGTTAGCATCTCCACGGAGAATCTCGAAGAAGAGCGGCAGCAAGTTCGAGATCTCGTCAACAAGGCCGTGGAGATTCTCGCCGACATGAATATTCTCCACAGGGAGCTGCAGCAGCATGTTCGATATGCATGTGCCCCTTGTCATCCTCATCCACGCCCACAACCTCAGGTACAGATAACTCATTCCTTTCAGCCGTTGACCTTGCCCTGTTGAGCTACTTCCTTTGTTGATACACTATTGATTGAAAAAGGGTCAACCTCGACCAACTATATTTGTCAAAAAACACGCATATTTTTAGTACACTGAAGGTGCATCACTAGATTCACATTTCACGGATCTTGATACACTATTGATTTTTAGCAATTGGTAATGCTATCTTAAATTGGGTTGCGGTCCAATCAACCATACAAACATACAAGACTCCTTGTATATATTGTGTTTCAATATTTGAAAAAAAATGTGACTTCATTTGTCTTGAAACCTACATATATAGTTCTGTAATAGTATAGTTTAATTTCGTTATGCTTTAGAATATCATATAGCAAATATGTAGTTAAAGTACTCTGAAAAACTGTGTCGATGCCCAAAACATATTGGTGGTATATAGGAGCATTTTGTTTAAGAAGTTATTGGTCAAAGTTTACTTTTAAACATATTTTTAACACCTAATATGCCATATAATTAAAAGAAAGGGATGGAGTACAGTGTACAGTATACTTACCTATCAGAGAAGTGCGCTGATTATTATCTGCCTGTGGATGCATTGCTTGTTGATTTTTCTTATCCCTAAAGGTATATGATCAGACCACACCGGAAATTTCAACTTTTGGCCCTAGCTTTATGCTAATTACTGTAACGCACCAGTTAATTTGTTGTTCTCTTCAGAGTGCAGGGGTGGCAGTGAGTCCAAGTCTTGCCATTTAGAACACCGTGATGCTAGGTCAGAGTCAGTCAGACAGAGTTTTCTAGCACTTGTTCTTTTTCATCTGAATATGCATGACTAACGACATCTAAAAACACCCCTTTCCGTGGTGTTGGCATTGCCAGGAGTGAAGTGACCAGGCAAATAATTAGAGCTCCAATTCCACCACCACCAGCAGTAGCAGGAGGCACTGGTAATGATTAGCCATTAGGTTTATAAGGGCATTCCAAAATTTAGGGGGTGCGAATTAGTGCCCCTAAGGGTCACCACTGGCCTTCTTTACTTGAGTTAATTGAACTAGTTTTCTAAGATACGGTCAGTGTAACCCTTAGGGAGCACCAATTCAATACCCCTACCAAAGTTTAATCATTCTATTTCAAAGTAATTGAGGATGTATTTCTTATTTAATTGGCAAGCAACTAAGGATTTCTATGTTGTATATGTTGTTTCGACAGCGGACTTCAAAAGATTCAAATTTGATGATCTGGTGGGTGCCACAGATAACTTCTCAAGTGCAAAACGAATTTGGTCTGTTGGATCTGCCACCATCTACAAGGTAATAAAAGCATATGTTGCTTGATTAATATTCACCCTTTTCACTTTATACTCTCGATGCTTTTCTTGAAGGGTGAAAGGTCAAAAGATTTGCTGATCTTCATCATTTGAACTGAATTTTCAGGGCCGTTTCCGTGGACAGGAAGTTTTAGTCAAAAAATTTAACTGTTCCCCAACATCCACTATCCTTCAGGGATTTATGGATCTTGCAGTGCTTGAGCACAAAAATGTAGTTAGATGCAAAGGATACTGCATTGAAGAAAAGGCTATTTTGGTCTATGAAGACATGCCAAATCGAAGATTGGACACATTCATCAATTACTTTCGTATGACCCAGTTCCCACAACTTATTCTATTTTTCATGTTTTTGGAACTGGTCTGTCCACATTGTTCAAACTAATGCATGAGACATGAAGTCTCCATATGTGAGTTGCTGTTATTATTTATTCTAACTGCATGAAATATTTTTGCGGCATCTAATATAATTCTGTCAATTTCACGTGACTGTAGACTTGCTTCCAAGAAATACAAGAGTGGAATTATCACTCTACTGGTCTTCATGCTTCCAAGTAATTAAAGGGATAGCCAAGGGTGTCTCATATATACATGAGAAGTTCATGCCATGGGGAGATCCTTTCAGTGGGGGTCTAAAACCAAGCGACATCCTCATGGATTCTGATTGGAATCCTAAGATAATCACTATCGGAATCTCTAGAGTAATAGAGAAATCTGCTGAGGCAAGAGCGGTGCAAGAATTAGTCCCAATGTAAGATAGTATCACATATACTTGACCATCCATGCTTGCACGTATTTACGAGATGTTCAGTTTTGCTTTGACTAGCATGTTTTCTTTATAATGCATTGGTTTTTCAGGGGTTATAGAGCTCACGGATATGTTGTTTCGGGTGAGGCATCCGTGGACAGTGATGTGTACAGCTGCGGCCTTATAGTTCTTGAGATTATTACAGGATCGAGCTTCTCTCAAGAGGGACAGAGAACCGATTTCAAATCATTAATTGACCATGTAAGTGATTATTTATGCCTGCCTAAGCCACAACTAAGTCATTTTATGACTAATTCTACCTAGCATATTTAAAAATTTGGATTTGTATGATAAACATTGTTGGCTATTGATAAGAAAAGCTTTCTTTTGACCTATCCAGGCTTGGGTTTGGTATAAAACGCTCAAGGAAAAGGAACTTGAAGACCCAATATTGTCCTGTTATTTAAGACGGATACGAAGCTGCATCAAATTAGCAACGTATTGCATCAAAGAAAATCCAGGAGACCACCCCACCATGGAGGTAGTTCTTGATTTTGTAAATGATAGAATTGTCCAGGAACCCGCTCCAACGTGACCCGGAATATTACACGAAACCATCGGCCTACTGTGTGGTATGAAGGAGTACATATTGAACCCATTCACTGCGGAAGGCAGAATGAGATGCTGTCTTTATTGTGGTGTTGTAGTATATTATTGATTTTTGCATGGCATCAGTGCTTATAGCTAGATCACTGTGTGCACAAAGTATGAATTTAGAATGCTACTTGTCATAAATTTAATTCTTGGTACAGAAACTGAGCCACTGTAGAGAGATATGTTTGAAATAGCTCAGTAACTGTGGCAGCCAAGAACATGAATAATAAAACTATATACTTTTCTTACAACTGTTTGTTTTAGCTAGAAATTGCAGGTTCTAGCTTTTATTTTATATTCCCTATGTTCTAAATTATAAGGGATAAGTCAAACTCTTCTCAGTTAACCAAATTTATAGAAAAGAAAAATTATATCTACAATACCAAATAAGCATAATTAATTCATTATGAAATATATTTTCATAGTAATACGACTCTATGAACTTGGTCATACTTAAAATAATGTTAAAATAATGTGATTAATGAAATCTCATAATCTCTTATGTCTCAAGACATAGGTGATATGGCGTCGACGCTTACAAGGAGAGCACAGGGGAGCACGCAGGAAGAGATGAGCTTGAGAGGTGGAACGGAGCAAATAATACGGCAGTGAGCTGTTGTCACCAGCGGACGAGGAAGTTTCCCTTGCCACCGTCGAAGAACACCTCCCACCCTGAACGGGAGAGCTTTATTCCTTCGATGATCCAATTCTAATACAAACTACTGGCCTTATAGAATAGGCATCAACTTAACTCACAAGCAACTAACAATCACTATCCTATCCCGTTTCCACTTGATCCGAAACAGCTCAGCCACGTTGGTTTGTTGCCGTGGCAGTTGTGGACTCTCCATTTTTGCGCCTGCTACACGTGTTCCTATAGAAAAAGGTGTCCACAACATAGGGAGTAATTTCTAACTTAAAAAACAAGAGCACAAATTTCTACAATATCCTTAATTGTGATTAAGATTGGATAACGAGCTGGCTTGGCTTAGTCCGGCTCATTAACATAATGAGCTAGCTTGAGGGGCGGAGCCACCCTATCGGCGGGGTGGGGTGGCCACCCCAGCTATCGGCGTGCACACCCCAGGCCACCCTCTTCTCCAACCTCCATCGATCCCTGCATGCCCCTCGCCCCTTCGTTTCTCTGCCCAGCTAACGCTCAGGACTGCTATGACTGTTGGCAAAGACTAAGATGAAGATGAGAATGAGCAAGAGCCAGATATGGAAACACGCATGGCTGGGACTAATGTGGCCACGTTCCCAGTAGCAGCCATGGATGAAAGGCCCATACCTTCTTGTGAATTGTTTGGCTGAGAATCCTTGCCATAAACAACCGAAGAAAAAAACTTGCCAAAGATCCCCTAATGATCTTGCTGTTCTCAGTGCTTTGCTAGTGATTTCCATATTCTCATAATATTCACGGGCATATGATATATCACTTTACTATCACTCACTAGTCAAAATTGATCTAAAATTCAATTTATGGGTTTATTCATTTTCATTTTTCCCTATTTTGCTATATATGGTACAAGTACTATTGATTTATTCTTCAAAATGGAGGTAGAGTTCACATCACCTTTTTCTCATAATTTGTGCAATTGCAATATGTGAATGCGGTACAAATCGGTGCACATTCCGTGCATTTTTACTTTTGATTCATTTCTTTAATAGAATTCGCCCCACCTATAATTTTTTTTCTAGCTCCGCCACTTGCTGGACAACGTGCATGCTGGACACGGAGCTGGAACCACGGAGGTGAGCGAAGGGAGGGGAGTGGAGCATGCGTCTGCTGTCTGGCGCAGGCCCGTCCCTGAGGGTGTGCGGCCCGTGCGACTGCATAGGGCCTCCATTTTTTTAGGCCTCCATTTTTCAAGCCTACAGCCCATCATGCCCACCAAATTTCTGGGCCAAAATTTATTTTTCCTAGTCATCGATTCACAGAAGAAAGGGCGAAGCCCAAAGGCCTGGGCGCCTGGCTCCTTTTTCCCGTCGCGCGTTGTCCGCTCGTCTCCCGACTCCGCGGCTTCCAAATTCCAATTCCAATCTCGTCTAGGGACTAGGTTAAGTTGCGCCGCCCGCCCTGCCGGCCGCTACTACTGCAGTACTGCTAAGTGCTAATCGCCTAATCCTGTTCTGCTAGTCACCGCGTGAGGCCTTCTGGAGTTCTGGGAATCTGGTCCCTGCGGACGGGAGTGCTACCAGTGCTACGAGACAGGGGCCCTGCTACGAGACCAGGCCTGTACCGAACAAGTTCACAAGTCACAAGGTAATATACTATAATACTAATATTAATTATTTTCTTTACTTGATCGATTCTACTTCCTTCACATGGATCAGTGAATCAAAAATTTTCTTATGTTTTGTATACATGTGCATGAATTGGTCTAAATCAAAGCCATATCTTCTGCAAACCGATATAGAAAATTTGAATCAATTTATTAAAAGTGTAAGAAAAAACAAATGACGGAAGAATTAACTCAATCTCAAAAAGGAGCTATGGATAGATTTATTAGAAAAGAATCGCGAGTGTCCTCCAATAATCAGAAAATTGATCAGAGTCATCCAATTGATGATAATGCTGATAGTGATGCTATAGATGAGCATGGTCAAATAGAGACTGAAAATAATTTCGACAACACAAATGAGCAAATGGATAATAATGGTGATAATTTGGATACTAATCATGTGAGGATGTTGATGATTCTTTTCAGCCTGATATACTATCCTTGACCATTCCTGTGACTGTTGCATCGGTAGAACGTAGCTTTTCTAAGTTGAAGCTACTGAAGTTTTACTTGCGTTCTATAATGATACAAGAAAGACTAAATGATTTGGTCATGGTAGCTCTTAAAAGTGACATATTGGAGAAGATTGAATATGAGTTTATTATTGAAAATTTTATTTCAAGGAACACCAAAAGAATGATGCTCTTCAGATAAAGATTATGCAACCAAGATTAAATAGGTATGATTCTTAACGTATCATATTTCTATTTAATATATTATATTATTTATAACTTTATTTCATCGTAGGCCTCATTTTATAGTTTCGTACAGGGTCTCGGTTCATGCCAGGACGGCCCTGGTCTGGCGCACCGGAGAGGGGGATTAGGGTTGGCTTGTTGTGCTTGGTCTCCTCCGCTGCTAGCCTACTCGAAGGCCGGAGCTGAGCCACTGATGCTCGTTGGTTCATTTAGCTCGTGACCTCGAAGTCGCTCATTGTTATCTTAACGAGCAGGTCTAGAAAAAGAGCTAAAATGTTAGCCGAACCAAGCTAGTACCGAGCCAAGCGAGCTAAAAAGCCACGGCTTTTTTTTTCTATCCTAATTGTGATAATCCAACTAGCCATTTTGCACAGGCTTTTATTTATCCAGCCCATTAGTTTTAGTTTATTTTCCTCAACAACCACCCCACCCCCCCGCTGCATGACCCACATGTAAGCACTAGAATAAGAGGCTATTAGCTAGAATTCATTTTGCCAAACACAGCTACAAACTTTCAGATCTTCAACTTTTTAAAATCAAGCTTTTTACAAATTGACAAATTATTTTTTTCATAATCTCTTGATGAAGCAAATACTCTCTCCATTCTTAAATATATACGCCGGTGGCTTTTTACTCCACCGTTGACCACCAATATCTATTGAACGAGTTATTTAACTAAACTAAAATGTGTATCATTATATCTAGTATCAAATGTACTTTAGATTTAACTTGTAGCTTTATCTATTTGCAAAAATATTTGTAGAAGAGATGAATAGTCAAACAAATGAAAAAAAGTCAACGGTATCATATATTTAAGAAAGGAGGGAGCATGACTTAATTGTAGTTTGAATACGTGGACCAGGGTGGACAATGGATTCATATAGTAATTCATATATTCTAGTATGACTCTTAAATTATTGTTGGACTCTTAACCTGATACGTCATATAATTTCAGCTCTGAGAAGATTAGTTATCATATGACACCATGAGGGCATCCACATCAGGTCAATAATTAGTACTCGTTACTTTTAGATTTTAGGAACAAATGTGGTAATTGTACTCTCAGATTCGCAGTGGACGCATTTCCCCCAAACCTCAACCATCTAATAGAAACCACTGAAAACCCAGCAGGAAGGGAGTTTAAATTTTGATTATTGCAACAAAAACCAGCAGGAAACATTATGTTTTACCCTACGCCACCCAGCACCCAGAGCGGAATCCTGTCCTCAGCATGATTCAGCTTCAGCCTTCAGGATGACCTCGAGCTTGCAAATTGAAGCCTCAAATTTATCAAATCCTAATAGCCAAACTCTTATCCAAACTGCTCAGAACAAATATCGCACTGCAGTTCCTTGTACAGTTTCCTTTTTCTTTATTGAATCGACCCATGATTGTGCTCATTGCGTTGATAAAGATGAAGAAAGGAATGCAACACGAGGACTTCCCAGGAGGTCACCCATCCTAGTACTACTCTCGCCCAAGCACGCTTAACCTCGGAGTTCTTATGGGACTTCCCAGGAGGTACATGGATCTTAGCAGGGGCAAAAGCTTTAGCGACATTTCTATCTAGAGAGTAATCATGTAAACATATCACAATATGAAACTCTATTGTAACAACCTACTCTATCAATGAAATAGGCATCGTCTCGTGCCCATTCGTTAAAAAAAAATAAAGATGAAGAAAATGTGCGTCCTGTACGAGTTTCACGCCCCTGGTCAAGGACAAAAGTAGTCAAGTGTTTGGATGCGAAACTAATAGAGGTGACAAGGACTCCGTGTCACATGTCCCGCACTCCTAAAATGCGACACAAGATCAGACCCAAGGCAAGACGACACAAGACACATAGCCCTCGCAAACACGGTGACATCAAGCAACAGTGACATTCCGACACTCAAGCTCGACAGCAAAAGCAGCACCATGTCGTTGTCCTGAACAATTGGGGTGCATCTACGGAAAGCAATTGAAGGTATGTTCTAGGACAAAACGATGTGCGGATTTCACAAAAGGAGCCAGGAGTAATGCTGCGTACCAGCAGTCAATCAGTCATTCAAGAAACAACAAGGAGTACAATCTTCATGACCAAGTTCACTTTGTTTCCGTCTAGTCTGGACTGTCAAATACTCTTTTAGCCGCACCAGCACATGCATGAACGGAGACAGCAAGCAGTCTTCCTAATCTGAACTGGTTAACATCTTAATCCAAAGCAGTTACCCTGCAAGATCAATAGCCAGTTTTCTAAACAAGTCATAGCAGCACGATTATTCTGTCTGCTTATTAATACTTTTTTCACCAAACCAATTTCTCCCAACATTGTGAGAACTCAATAATCAAGATATCTGAATCCAGAGGTCCTAGCAGCACAAATTCAGATCGAACCCGAACTAAAAACTTCATCACTGACTCAGACCGGGAGTCCCTTATAATTTGTAATAACTTGGTTCCAACTCAACTCGTACTGTGCATCCCACAAGTCGTCCTGCTTGAACTATCGGTATTGGACATCAACAGAAATCCTAACCCTATGCCTCACGTTTGCTGAAGCAAGAAGCTATTCCATGAAATTTTCAAAAAAAGAAGCTATTCCATGGATAGACAAGGAAAGCAGCCAAATATTTCTGTCTATATTTCGCAACTTCAGATTAACCTGCTCAATTTGTTCTCAGCTTATTATTATACAAGCATATGAAGGCTGTTGCGTGTAGGGTCCACAAAACTTGACACCCTATCGACTCAGCAATCAGCATACAGTAAATTAGCTACCAGTACTGTGAAGTCACAGTGTTACTGCTACAGTAGGAATTGCCAAAGTGCAGTACGTTTTACTTCCATGCTTGAGCAGCAATGCAGATGCTGCATGAGCAGACGAGACATTTATGTAAACTATTGAGTTCTATTTCGGTACTGCAAAATCTATCTTCAGTTTGATGAATAGGTCCTAGTACTAGCAGGGCGAATTCCGACTGCAACATACCTTCTCTAGCAGCAAAGAGATTCAGGTTACACAAGCATTAAGCATATCTGATTGTGTCATAATGAAACAAGCACCACCCTTTTGACTATTCAGCAGATGAACCAGAAATTTCAGTGTAATATGAGAGTAATTTTAATCTGTACTAAATTCATGAATTAATATAATGAAGATTCATGATCAAACTAGAAGTGACTATAAATTAGTTAGTTTTCGAGTTACTAATTCTGACTAACCAGATAATTAGTAACCTATATAGCCTCATTAGTCATCCTGCATGAGCAGAGAAACTAACTTGACTAACCACCAGGCCACATTTCAGTATAAATTGGTAAGTTTTTTCCTTTAATTAGTACGGAACTGCTCTAAAGTCTAAACCAGTTGTCCATACAGGTCGAACCAGTAAACCAGCGTACCAAGGACCTTGACGGTCCTATTGCCGATCTGGTCTCAACCTTTTCAGAAGCAACTCATAGCACAGTTCGTTTCCACGCAGGCCTAAACCCTGATCAAAGAAATCCTAGAAGATGCAGTTAGCTGTAAACTAATTTTAAGCTAAACTCTCTGGTCAAGATAAAACCATCTTAAGTGCAGGCTCCACTAAACTAGAGTGGATACCCTATCGTATAAAGCAATCAGCAGCATGCTGTAAACTAACTAGTTACAGTGCTACAGTTGAAACTTTTGGCAAAGTTGAACTGCATGTATAACAGCACTGTCGTTGCTGCATGAGCAGAGAGCAATGCTGTAAACTATTGAAATTTACTGTATTGCTGCAAAATCTCATACTAGCAGAGAGAGATTCAAGACTGAGCATTGAAGCCCACAAGCAGAGTAATTCACCCAAAATGCTATCAGTCGTATGACAAGTACTTTCAGTTTCTTGGCTTTAAGTCTTGAACAACAAATTGGACTGTAACATCACCCCTTCACTCTGTACTGAATTCGTGCTTCAACTTTTTAATCAACAGACCAACTGCAACCTGGAACTGGCTTTTTTTTTTTTTTGAACGAACGGGCACGAGACGGTGCCTATTTCATTGATATAGTAGAAAAAACAGATGAAATCCCGACAGTTCGGGATAGAAAAGCAAATAAGGAAGGAAAAACTAGAGGCCGAAACGGGATTACTCGCGAGATAGAAATATCGCTAGGTCTTTGGCCCCCGCCAAGAGCCAAGCGGAGGCCTCATCTTTGATCTTCATCATTAGGGTTGACGGTGATGTTTCATGCCGGTTGAAAGTACGTGCGTTCCGTTCCTTCCAAATTTCCCACATGATTAAAAGGGTGAGGCTGCGTAGAGCTTTACGTGGCGAGTCCGGTGTTGTGGTGATAGCCGTCCACCACTCCATAGCGTTGGCTGAAGGTCTCCATTCATTTGGTCGTAGTGCAGGCTGCGCTAGCCATGTCGCCGTTTGGTTCCAGATTCTCTGTGTGTATCGGCACTCGGCTAAAAGGTGGTGTCCAGTCTCCATAGTGGAACGACATAGGACGCAGGATGTGTTGTGCGGCCAGCCTCGCTTAGCTAAGCGATCAGCTGACCAGATTCGGTTTTGCGTAATTAACCACGCGAAGAATTTGCATTTTGGTGGTGCCCAAGATTTCCATATGGAGGAAACGTGTGGTGTTTCGGTGCAACCCAGGAATTGTGCTTTATATGCCGAGGCCGTAGTATACAGTCCTGAGTTTGTCAGCTTCCAGGTGATAATGTCGTCCTCCCCTGATCTGAGTTCCGTAGCACTGACCATTTGCCACAACTGTGCAATCGACGCTAGGTGAGAAACGGTGATGTTATGGTCGATCACGAGGTCGCGTAACCAGTTATTTCGACTGAGAGCATCATGGACACTCCTATTCTTTCTGCGCGAAATGGCGTAAAGGAGCGGGGCGATGTCCTTAGGGCGTTGACCCTGCAACCATCCGGAAGACCAGAAGCTAGTTTTCTGGCCGTCTCCCAGAGTGATGGAGGTGCATGCCGCAAACAGCTTCCTGTCAGCTTCGTCGCAAGGGGTTCCCGTGTTGTTCCAGGGTTTTTCCGGGGATACCCATTCGTGCCAGAGCCACCTGAGACGGAGGGCTCGTGCGAATTTCTCTAGGTCTGGGATACCCAGGCCCCCTTGTTGTTTTGGGAGGCAGGTTTTCATCCAGTTAACTTTGCATTTGCCTCCAGTAAGTTGCTGGTCCCCTGCCCATAGGAATTTTTTCCGGATTTTGTCTATATCCTGGAGCACCTCTTTACTCGGTTTGATAGCTGTGAGTAAATATACCGGTTGTGCCGAGAGGACCGATTTTGTGAGGGTTATTCTGCCAGCTTGAGTTAGCTGACGACCCGTCCATGCTGATAGCTTGCCGGCCAGTTTATCAACGAGGGGTTGGAAGTCAAGTTTCCTCAGGCGCCTTGTCGTGAGTGGGATGCCCAGATAGCGTATTGGGAAGGTTGTTCTTGTCGCCGGCATATCGCGAAGTAAGTGGTCCAAATCGACGGTATTACAACTGATGGGTGCAATCTGTGTTTTGTGCAGATTCGTACGTAGGCCTGTGGCTTCGCCGAAATGCTGCAGGATGTTCGTCAAGTTGGTTATGTCCTTTCGTGTTGGCTTAATGAAAATCGCCGCATCGTCAGCGTACAGGGATGTTGTGAACCGTGCTGCTCGTCCTCCTAGCTTAGTGAGGAGACCCCTCTGGGTGGCTTGAGAGATAATATGTTGTAGTGGGTCGATAGCTAGAACAAAGAGGAGGGGAGAAAGAGGGTCGCCCTGTCGGAGACCTCGTCCGTGATGAATCGGTGGCAAAGGCGCCCCGTTCAGTAGTACTTTTGATGTCGAGGTGGCAAGAAGGGCCGTGATCCATTGGTTCCAGCGAATAGGGAAGCCTTTATGTTGAAGTAGTTCAAGGAGGTAGTCCCATCGCACTGAATCGAAGGCTTTTGAGATGTCGAGTTTCATGAATAGGGCCGGTGCTGCTTTTTGGTGGAAACGTCGGGCAGTGTTTCGGACATAGAGGAAGTTGTCGTGGATACTACGGCCCTTGATGAATGCGCTCTGGCAGGGTGAGATGATGGCGTTCATATGAGGTCGTAGACGGAGCGCCAGGACTTTAGTGATAATTTTTGCGACAGCGTGGATAAGGCTAATTGGTTGAAAATCTTGAATGGCCTCCGCACCTTCCTTTTTGGGTATAAGGACGATGTTAGCCTTATTAAGCAGGTTAAGGTCGTTGCATCGGATGTTGTAGAAAGCGTCGATCGCTGCCATCATGTCACCTTTAATGATGTTCCAGCATGTCTTGAAAAATAGACCAGTGAAGCCGTCAGGGCCAGGTGCCCGATCATGCGGAAGCTGCTTGATGGCGTGGAAGATCTCTAGTTCGTCAAATGGCCGGTCGAGGTCCGAAAGGTCTTCCTGGGAGTTGGGCAAAATTTCCCACCGTAGATCCCGTGAACGTTGCTGCGGTGCTGTCATGAAATTGCAGAAGTGGTCGTGGATGACTTTTTGTTTGTCTTGATGCGTCAGTGCCCAGCCAGAATCGGATCGCAGTCTTTGGATGTAATTTTTCCGTCGTCGCCCGTTGGCCTTAAGGTGGAAGTAGCGCGTGTTGGCATCGCCCTCTCGGAGGTTTTTAACGCGCGATGACTGTCGCCTTCTAGCACGTTCAATCACGGCCCATCCTAGGACACGTTTTTTGAGTTTAGCTCGTAGATCAAATTCCGCCTCCGAAATCGGTCGGACGTCTTGCGCCGAATCGAGGTGGAGGATCACCACTTGGGCCATCTGTAGCTTTAGTCTCGCGTCTGAGATTATGGAGTTGCTCCATTTCCGGAGCGCCCGTGCCGTTAGATGTAATTTGTGCCCGAGGCGGTGGAAAGGCTCAGTATGATGTGTTGGTGAACACCAAGCTCGCTTTACGATGTCCTGAAAGTGGGGCAGCTTTGTCCAGAAGTTCTCAAATTTAAAAGGCCGCGGCTTGCGTGGGCCGGATAGACGTGCTAGTAGCAGAGGGCAGTGGTCGGAGTGGGAGGAGGACAAGGCGTGTAGGGTCAGGTCATCGAAAGCGAGATCCCAAGCTTCATTACAGAAGAAGCGGTCTAGACGTGACATCGTAGGCTGGCGGCGTTCATTGCTCCACGTGTATTTGCGGTTCTGTAGGTGAATTTCCTTGAGACCGCAAGAAGCTAGGGTGTTGCGGAAACGGCGCATCTGGCTGAGGTTCAAGCGTCTATTGTTTTTGTCTTGTGTCTTGTATATGAGGTTGAAATCGCCAAGAATGAGCCATTTGGTATCGTTGTCGGGCTTCATACTGCGCATATGCTGCATGAAAGCCGGTTTTAGGTTCGTCCTGGAAGGGCCGTAGACTGTCGTAAGGCGGAAGTCGGTGTCGTAATTTTTCGGTGAAACTGTTGCCGAAAGCGAGTAGCTCCCAATTTGGATATCCGTCAGATCGACGAAATTAGAATCCCAAAGGATTAGTATTCCTCCCTTAGTGCCTTGTGCCGGTTTGAAAGCGAAGCTTGAAAGTCGATAACCCCCTAAGAAGGCAGCCAGAGAAGTGTCGATCTGGCTTAATTTGGTTTCCTGAAGGCACGCAATCTGGCAAGGCGTGTCTTTTAGTGTTTCATGAACAAGCATGCATCTCGCAGGGGCATTGAGGCCGCGGACATTCCAACTAAGGGTGTCGAAGTTGGATGTGGGCATTTGGAAGATCTACCGCACAGGGAATGGTAGCGCACTGTCCGTAGTGCTGGTGTGTGAAGGTGGTCCCGATCAGGGTATATGTGAGCACGTCGACGCACCTAAGATGACGATTCTTGGTGGAACAGGTGCTAGCAACAGATGTGCTGGAGAGTCGCTGATCGTGCAGATCGTGCATATGCATTGCCCGAAGGTCGAAGCCAGCAGGGCGAAGTCGCGCGCGAGAAGACCAGGAGGTCGAGTCGTGAAGTTTAGTGCAGCTCCTAGCCCGAAGGTCACAGCCAGCAGGGCTCGGAGAGCTAAAAGTAAAAGTGTACGGTAGGGAGTACTGATACATGGAGATGACAAGTCTCCAACAACAAGTAGAATCCTGATGACTCATTCCTGACGGGTGGCGAGCTCGTTCTGGATGTCCTGGACCACCTGTCCTGCATGCTGGATCAGTGCTTCGGTTACCTGCTCCGCTCCCTCATCATCCAGGTAAAATAGTGCCGTCATCGCAGCGATGACATGATCTGGGAGCGGCCACTGGTGAGAGTTGACGTAGTCCTGCAGGATGTCTTCTATTGGACGTAGCTCGTCGTCAGAGACCCCTAGCTTGCGCCAGAGGTTGTGCTGGGCACGCTGCAGCGCGGGAACCGACGGCTTGAGGGCGAGTCTTGCACTCCTTCGGACCGCGGTCATATCAAAGCTTCGACGTTGGCGACGTGGCGGGGGCTGGCGTAGAATCGGCGAAGCCGGGGCCGCGAAGAGATCATCGACGGACCCACTTGTAGCCACAGTGTAGGTTTCCTCCGCAGCGACTTGAGTAGCCGGCTGGGCCTCCATGGCTTCAACAGTGGCAACCTACATTTCATGAGTTTGGGAAACAGAAAGGTGAGACTGGTGGGCAGTGCTGCGGCCCGTGTTGTTTGCAGCTGGCCCAGGTGAGGTTGTCTGTGTGCCGGCCCCCGGGCTCCCCACTGGCGCCTCCGGCCCAGTGGTGAGGTCTGGCGCGACACGCACAAAAGCTGGCCCAGGTGAGGGCGCCGGCCCGGCGGGAGCCCCGCTAGTGGGCCAGACAGGAGCAGGCCCCAGGGAAACGGCCCATGAAGCCGCCCTCTCCCGAGGCCCCCCGTGAACGCCCGGCGTGGTCGCCGCCGCAGGAGGTCCCAGGGCCCAGCTGGTCCGTGAGGCCTGGCAGTTGGCCCATAGAGCAGTCTGCTCTGAAGCAGCCTGCCTTCGGTCCAGCAGCTCCGTTGGGGCAGTTCCGGCGGCCGGAGAAGACTTGGATGTGGCGGCGCGAAGATCATCAGAAGCCGGAGGGTTAGCGGGAAGCTGCAGCTGGTTCAGGGCGAGCTCGACCTCCCGCACCGAGGGACGCCCTTGAAGAGCCGACCCTATCCTGTCAAAGACCCGGTGCAGAGGCACCAAGCGCACCGGGTTGTCGGACCAGGCTTGATTCCCCGCCGGGCGCGGCGGAGCATCAAGTCCGTCCAGCAGAGAGCAGGACCTGGTGAAAAACTCGTCGACGCCGCAAGCTCCAAGATCCTTGCGGGGCGAAGGTTGCACAGAGGAAACCGGGCTAAACAAATGGGTTGAGCGTACCTGAGAGTCAGCCATGGCCTGGAATGTGTGCTGAAGCGCCATGGCCTGAGCATTGAAGAGGGCTTCGACCTGTGCGCGCACCATCGTTCTTAGCTCGTCGAAGCGTGGCGGCGCAGGGGCGAAGGCAGCGAAGCTTGACTTGTTTGGCGCAGTGGTAGGTGCACGGGTGACAGGGGGTATGGCGGCGGCGACCCTGCGCTGTCCTCCCCTGAACTCAGACTCCCACCTTCGCGGGGATCTCGTGCGGTCGCGGCGCACGATATCCCGCCCACGGCTGCCGTGGGGCTTGCTGCCCCGGTCGCGCCCCTTGCCCGAGTGGTCGTAGCCGGAGTCGTCGTTGTCGTCGTCGTCCAGCCGACGCGGCCAGGAGAAGGAGTCGCGACAGGAGTTCCTGTTGTTGCCGCCCCTCCTGTTGTTGCGGTCGTTGCGGCGGGAGATGTCGTCGATGCCGAAGTTCTTGTCCTGATTCTGACGCCCGTGGACCCCATTGTCACGGCGGCGCTCACGGTCGTCGTCAGCCCGCGGCTCCGTGTCGCGCGGCGGGCGTGGGAGCCTGGCGGGGAACTTGGAGCGCGCGTCGGAGGGGGCCCCGTCCGGGAGGCCGTAGCGCCATGCGTAGCCCCGACGAATGGGGGCGAAGGCGGATGGGTTGTTGATGGCACCGTCGAGGTCGCGAGCCGCCGCCGTGTAGTCTTCCAGCACACCGAGGTGCAGGAAAACCTCGTAGCGGACGCCCTGCTGCCAGCGGTCCGGCTGCGATGTCGTGATGGACACCATGGAGGATCGGTCCGCCGGCCGGTGGGTGAACAGCAACCAGACGCGCTTGGGGATGGCGCTTGGATTAGCCGTCCAAGCCCAAAGATCAACGTGTCTGGTGTCGGTCTGCTGGACAAGGTCAGTGTTAATGTATTGGAGGGCGCAGTGTGTACCTATGATCCTCTCGACGATGTCTGGCGTGCAAGCATGAACTGGAATGCCGTCGAGGTAGAGCCTCACTCGGTAGAAGATGCGCAGCCCCAGCGCGTGGCTTAGGCTGCGCCATGGCCGGAGGCAAATGTCGATGCCGCGCCCCCGGAAGCGCCCAACATTGCGAGCTGTCGCGCAGTGGTCAGCTGTGGTGAAGCGGATGAGGAAGGGCTCTGGTTGATGAACTGCGACGATGATGTCGCCTTGCTGGAGCCGCAGTTGCTCCCAGAGCAGATCCTCAATGTCCTTGGCTCCAGCCCCGCGCGGCATGTGGATGGCCCAGGGGACAAGAGCCGTGCCCTCCCAGTCCCTGGCGTCGCGCTCCAGGTCGAAGGAGTTGGGCACGATGATGGTTTCCTCATCAGGTCGGGTGTTGGGGTCGCCGATGGCCATCGGGCGAGGTGACGACGCCGGTGGCGGTGGTGGTGGCGGCGGCAGAGGATTTGGGGGGGGATGTGGGATGTTGCGAGGAGTCAAGGGCAGGAGTTGGGAACTTGCGGCAGGTGGGGTTGTGCTGTGGTCGGGGGGCAGCTGCAGCAGGTGGTCGTCGGTGAGGAAGACGCGGCTCGCGGCAAAGCTTTTGCCGGTGTCCCGAGCGGCGACACCTAAAGCATCGCACCGGGTCCCTGCACTCTGCCGCCCGGTGGTCTTGGGCCAGGCATATGAAGCATCGTCCCGCCGTAACTCGCTGGAAGGAGAGCAGAGCAGCGGTAGAGGCACGTCTTGAATGTTCGCCGTTCGGCCGGTCATGCTCCCTGTCGCGTCGAGCTGCGCCGGGCGGCGTGCGAGGAGGTGGGCGGCGCCTGCGCTTCGTAGCTGTAGTCCACCCCTCGTTCGGCGAGGGGACGGGCGGAGGGGATGGTAGGCAGTGACGGCGGCCTGGTTGAGGCTCCTCCGTGGCGTAAATGCGACGCGGTTGGGTATCGGCATTGGAGTAAAAGCTTTGTACTGGGGGGTTGGATGATGTCACCGCCCGTCGGGTTGGGGGGGAGCCCCGGCGGACGGCATCGGCGTAGCTCCTTTCTTGGACAGCGTGAGCGGGCCGAGGGCGGGGCGGCGCAGGAAGATCCGTAGCAGATATCGCCGGATCCGGTGGCAGGCGGGTCAGATCTGGTGAGGTGGGCGGAGATCTGGTGGGAGTCGCCGGTGGGGAGGAGAAGTTGAAGAAGCTTGCCCAGGTGAGGGGAGGGAGAGGGTGACAGGCGGGAGGTGAGGGGGAGGCGCGAGTGTGGGGTGGTGGCGGCCGGCGATGGGGGCGATGCGGCGGCGGCGGCGGCGGTGAGCGGGCGGCGGGCGCGGGGGGCATGGTGGGTTATCTCGCAAACTCACCTGGAACTGGCTTTGGAAAGTAGGAAAGACAGACCAACTGCAACCTGGAACTGGCTTTGGGAAGTAGGAAGGGGATCAAAGTTATTAGAAGGCATAGCAATTCATCACCGACCAAGCAAGGGACAGCAGCACACAGGTGTTTCAGAGTAAACTCAGACAAAGGAGAGATCCTTTTTAATTTTTATAGTGTTCCTCTCATAAGGCCAATATGCCATGACAGATACTGCAAGATGCAAAATGCGACATCCAAGACCATGCACAAGTTTGATTCGAGGTATACACGACACATTAGCCTAGTGAAGTACAACTAGAACACTGTGACACGACTCCTCAGGACGCATGCAGTATGAGGACACTTGACACACCAAACTGAAGCCTCACCATGAGCAGCCATCGGAAGGAACACACCAGTCGGAAGGGAACTTGGAAGACGTAGTTCAGTCGACCTCCTCCATCTTGCTCTCCTCGGCGGCTCCCTCGTCAAGCGCAGGCATGTCGGCGTCGTCCTCCGGGGCGGCTTCCTCGTCGATGTTGAGCCCGAGCTTGAGCATCCTGTGGATCCTGGCGGCGAACGTGTTGGGGTCGTCAAGGCTGAACCCCGAGGTGAGCAGCGCCGTCTCGAAGAGCAGCATGACGAGGTCCTTGACGGACTTGTCGTTCCTGTCCGCCTCGGCGCGCTTCCTGAGCTCCTCCATGATGCCGTTGTCCGGGTTGATCTCCATGGTCTTCTTGGACGCCATGTACGCGCTCATGCTGCTGTCGCGCAGCGCCTGCGCCTTCATGATCCGCTCCATGTTCGCCGTCCACCCGTACTCGCCGGTGACGAGGCAGCACGGTGAGTCGACGATGCGGTCGGAGACGACGACCTTCTCGACGCGGTCGCCGAGGATCTCCTTGATCACCTTGCACAGGTCCTCGAACTGCTTCTTGCGCTCCTCGCGGCGCTTCTTGGCCTCCTCGTCGTCTTCGTCGAGCTTGAGGCCCTCCTTGGTGGCCGACACCAGCTTCTTGCCGTCGTACTCCTTGAGCTGGCCGACGGCGTACTCGTCGATGGCGTCCACCATGAAGAGCACCTCGTAGCCCTTCCTCTTGAGGCGCTCGAGGAACGGCGAGTTCTCGACGGCCTTCCTGCTCTCGCCGGTGATGTAGTAGATGTCCTTCTGCCCTTCCTTCATGCGCGTGACGTAGTCCTTGAGTGACGTCATCTCGTCGCCGCTCTTGGTGGAGTGGTAGCGGAGGAGGTCGGCGAGCTTGGCGCGGTTCTGCGAGTCCTCGTGGATGCCCAGCTTGATGTTCTTGGAGAAGGCGTCGTAGAACTTGGCGTAGTCGTCCTTGTTCTCGGCGATCTCGAAGAACATCTCGATGCATTTCTTAACTAGATTCTTGCGGATGACCTTGAGGATCTTGTTCTGCTGCAGCGTCTCGCGGGAGATGTTGAGGGGGAGGTCGTCGGAGTCGACGACGCCCTTGACGAAGGAGAGCCACTCCGGAATGAGCTCCTCGCAATTGTCCATGATGAAGACGCGGCGCACGTAGAGCTTGATGTTGTTGAGCTTCTTGCGGGTGTCGAAGAGGTCGAAGGGCGCGCGGCGGGGCACGAAGAGGATGGCCTTGAACTCCAGCTGGCCCTCCACGGAGAAGTGCTTCACGGCGAGGTGGTCCTCCCAGTCGTTGGTCAGCGACTTGTAGAAGGAGGCGTACTCCTCGCGCGTGATCTCCTCGGGCTTGCGAAGCCAGATGGGCTTCTGCTTGTTGATCTGGACCCACTCGTGGCTCACCTCCTTTACCTTCTTCTTCTTCTTCTCTTTGTTCTTGTCGCCGTCGTCGTCGAGCTCCTCGACGTCGCCCTCCTTCTTGTCATCCTCATCTTCATCGTCGCTGATCTCCTTCTCGGTTGTCTTCTCAGTCCACAGGTAGATGGGGTAGCTGATGAACTCCGAGTGCTTCTTGACGAGGTCCTTGAGGCGGCGCTCCTCGAGGTACTCGAGCTGGTCGTCCTTGAGGAAGAGCGTGATCTTGGTGCCCCGGCCGAGGCGCTCGCCGGCGGTGTCGAGCGTGACGGTGAACGACCCGCCCGCCTGGGACTCCCAGACGTACTGCTCGTCGTCGTTGTGCTTGGTGGTGACGACGACCTTGTCGGCGACGAGGTAGGCGGAGTAGAACCCCACGCCGAACTGGCCGATCATGGAGACGTCGGTGGCCCCGGCCGCCAGCGCCTCCATGAACTCCTTGGTCCCCGAGCGCGCGATGGTGCCGAGGTTGTTGACGAGGTCGGACTTGGTCATGCCCACGCCAGAGTCGATGATGGACAGCGTCTTGGAGGCCTTGTCGGGGACCAGGCGGATGAAGAGCTCCGGCTGCGCGTCCAGCTTGCTCTTGTCCGTCAGGCTCTCGAACCGGATCTTGTCAAGCGCCTGCAGTCACCAGGGCATTGTCAGCATAGATACGTGAATGAAACAGAGGAGCAGGAAACAAAGCAATTCAGGAAACAGAGGAGAAAGCAGAGGAGGAAACAGAGCAATGGGACAAGAACAGAGGAGGGAATCAGGAGCGTACATCCGATGCGTTGGAGATGAGCTCCCGCAGGAAGATCTCCTTGTTGGAGTAGAAGGTGTTGATAATGAGGGAGAGCAGCTGGTTGATCTCGGCCTGGAACGCGAAGGTCTCCGTCTCCGGGCCCCCGGCCATGTGCACGTCCGCGGACGCCATTACCGATCGCTCCGCTCTCCGGTGTGCTCGGGTCGGTTGAGACTTCGAAAATCGAAGGTGTCAGTCGCCGAAATCGAGGTTGTGATGGATGGATTGCCGGTGGGATGGACGAATGCTTGCCCTCTTGTCACGATGGACAGGTGGGACGAACAAGTAGGCTGCTTTATAGGGTGGATTGGGTCGGTGCAGAGGGGGAGAGATGGGGAGGGTTCGCCGGTGTTCCAGGGCCTTCGCAATCGTTCGTGCGCTCCCACCCCACGGCGCGCGGCTTGCTGGGTTTCGTGAGCGCAGGCGTGCCCTCGCGGGGATTCCAGAGCCTTCTTCCCCGCTCGCGGTTGAGCTGGGGCGGTTGCAGCCTTGCAGGTGTCCGGAAGCTTCTGCGGCTATCTGGGCGAGATGGGAAGCAACAACGGCAGCGTTGGGGAACAAATTATTTTGGGCCAGAACCGACACGGAGATAAAGGTGCCAGTTCGCTAGATCGGGCCGAAAACCTGTTCTGGGCTACATAGCAGGCCTATTCCGTTCGGTCCAAAATAGCACCTGACAGGTGGCGCCAAAAGATTATTCACATCCCGGATATGCCCCACGTTTCTATCTATTTCAAAATTGCAAACAATAGAATCTCAGAATAAATATGAGGTTAGAACTCTCGAGATTTCAAAACTAAGCAACCCGAGCACGAAACATGGACAATTGCTTCACAAATTTCAACCACAGGACCATGAATTCAAAAGTTCATATAATTAAGAATCACTTTTACTGAGCCTTTGCTTTCTCTTTTAATGAAACATCATCGTACATCTTTTTTTACACATGAAACTATAGAGGAGTTCCACACAGCACCCTTTTTCATTAAAAAGGGGTGGTTTTTTAGAAAGCGGAGTTAGATAACAAGAAATACAGTGAAATACACAAATAGAGGTCACACTATAAAACAGATTGTAGCCTTGCATATATACTCGCGCGTTTGCAGGTACAGCACATGTTGTTCTTTGAACTCCGGAGTCTAAAGACAGCAATGTGGAACTTTGTGCCTCAAAAATTTTCTACTACGGATCTACCTAAAGAATAGGTTCGATGAATTCAAACATGGCAGCAATGGCAAATCATGGGAACTGAACGCAGCTCAGGTTGGCAGGTTTCTTGTGATGGAACATAGGTTCGAATCCTCAACTCGAGTACTGGTATTTTTCTGGATTTATTTCCAGATTTAACCGGTACTATTCTTTCAGTAGTAGGTGACGTGCTCGTCGATAACGAGACGCCAATAGTGATCGTCAATCTCGAGGATTTGCCGGCTCAATTTTTCGGGGTGTTCGTACGGGTAGATTTGTGTGCATGTGTTCATAGGAGCGAGTATGCGTATGCATATGCATCTGTTTTGTATTCGGAAAAAAAAGGCAAATCATAAATATAATATAAGTGTAATGCCAAAACAAAAGGTAAATACCAGCAGAAGGAGAGTTACTAAAAATTCTTTCCTAATGTCCTGGAACTTTCTGATAATTCTTGGATATTGGCAAGTGCCATTTCACAATTTCCTTGAGCAGCGAATAATTAAATAAACTTTAATGCTAAAATCATATAATAAGAAAATTTGGTATATAGCATCTTAAATGCCCTGATTTTTAATTTAATTTTCCATCAACTTTGGATCGGTTTTATTTCAGATTGTATCAAATGAAAGAATCAAAAGAAAAGCTTTATAATCATAATAGTTAATTTTCCTTCACTATCTCTCGCTCTTCCTAGGCCGGCCTGCTCAACTCCGTTTGTTAGCCCATCTCACTCTTTTGGGCTGTCCGTGAGTGGGCTATGGACTGGCTAATGCAGGATCGGGTAAGCCAGGTAAACTCCAATTTCGTGACCAAACCTGGTATTCTAAAAATCAGTTGAGAAATGCCTCAAGTATTTTATTTTTGGCAGAGAATTTTGACAAGACAATCCTGGTTCGGGTTTATTTTGATAAACTTTCTCCATCCACCAGTGTAAGACGTATTTTGGATAAGAAAAACGAAATCAGGTGGCGGAGCTTGGGCGTCGGACTGTACGCGGCCAAGGGCTCGGCTTAGCAAGCGTCAGTCGTGTCCAGGAGGGTGGTGCTGGATGCGATGTTGACCCTGAAACTGGTGATTTTACATGAGCTGCTACTCCTAACGTTGGCTTTGGATACACTTCGGCCCGTTTAGATCCTCCATGGATTATGAGAATCTGGATAGTGAATAGTCATTATGAGAATCCGGATTCTGAATAATAATAATCTAATTTGTTTGGATTCTAGCATTATGATTCGGATAGGTTGGTTGATAGGCTCAAATGTCCACAATGCTCTTAGTTTGGATAGGAACATGGTTTGGAACAGGGGTACAATCGTCATTTTCCAACTTATAATCTCCAAGTAGCTAGGTTGGAGAAGATAGTGAGATTATTAGAACCTAGGAAATATTAATCTAACCCAAGAGGACCGATGGTGACCCGTCGGCGATCAGACTCCCCCGGCCGCCGCCACCGCACCCATCGACGCTTGGCCACCGCCGGACGTTGACCAGCATGCTGCGCCACCCCAACCGTACCCCGACTAGCTGTCAGAATCCCACGAACACCGCCTCCACTGCGCATCGCCCACTGCCAACGCCCCTGCCACCTACCAAAAACAGCACCAACGCCCAACCAGCCACATGTGGCCTGGATCCCTGGTTCGTCCCTTGGCGAGCTCACGGAGCAACTATAGATAAGTCAAGCAAGAGCTCAGCGTGATGCTGGGAGTCACCTTCGAGCACCTCCTCCTCTGTGACTTCTACTCCACAGCTGTCCTAGGTTCTCCTGTCCCCTTCCCTGCCTCTGCTCTTACATTCATCTAGATTACACCGCCTTCTATTTCCCTGCGTTACAACTTCAATTTCATGTCCAACCTTCTCTCCTACCTACTAATTGCGCCCCCGGCTAGGATTAGGTCGCTAGAAGTGGCACTGTGCGTTTTCCATGCTAGACTCGCGAATCTGAATATGGCAAAGTTTATTCCTGCTCGTGGTACCCTAAGCTTCAATGGTCGAGTTTTCAAACTCCATGAAAGCAAGGAACGTGTAAGTCAGCTCGCCGCCACTACTGGAGAACCGACCTTCCATCCAACCCCTTTAGTCCTGGTTAACATTGGACCCGGGACTAAAGTACCTCTAGTCCTGGGTCAAAAATGTGCCACCGAAGGCCACCGCCGGGGGGGGGGGGCTTTAGTCCCGGTTGTAAAGATCAACTAGGACTAAAGCTCCCCTAGTCCCAGTTGTAATGGCTAGAAATATCGCACCGACGGCTGCACCTTTTTGTCTTGGTTGCAACCGGGACAAAAGACCCCCCTTGTCCCGGTTGGAAATTCCAACCGAGACAAAACCACAAAAGAGGTGGTATTTTATCCCTGTTGGAAACTCTCCACCCCTATAAAATTAGCAGACCGAGAGCTTTTCTTCCTCCCCCAGCTCGAGCCACTCCACTCCACCAGAGACACTTTGGCCTCCTCTCCATGGCAAGCAAGCAACCTTAGGCGAGGTGTTGCACGAATTTTTTCCTATTTTCATGGGGATTTCACTCATCCAAAGTGCTGTGAAGGTTAGCTACTTCATCCTCACTTCATTTACTATTATTATGCTTTAGAGAGGGAGAAAAATGAATTTTTTTAGAATGAGGGAGAATGGAGAGGATTTTTATTTATACATGTTTTTGAGCTAGAATTTGATGGATAGCTTGCTTGTTATATATGATTCGTATTAGTGAAAACCAAGAAGACCGCAGTTGATGAGGGACTGGATCTGCTCTTGCATCATTATGCTCTTCATCCACACCGAGGAAGGAGTTGGGGCATTAGGCTGCGCCATTGCTTTGTGACCTTGTGGTTTGGATCTAAAGAACACTAGGGTTTTGTTGTGCATAAAGCAGTGCAGCAGCTCGGGCGGCGGCAGCGCAACAGCTCAGGCGGCGGCACGTGTGCGAGAGGACTACATAATGTAGTGGTGAAACCTAGGGTTTAAGAGTGCGGCGGCAGAGTACTCAGTGAAGCTCAAGGTGGCGGCACTACGAGAGGTTGAAGATAAGGGTGGCAATGGTTCTGCGCCCCTTGTGCTTTTAAAGGAGACGACGGTGTGAGTTACGGACGGAAAATGTGGGCCTCCTGTTAGCACTACGCAACATGAAGGGTGAAATTTGCAGATCCTTCCGTTAACGCTGTGTACGAATGGCAGATTTTGCGGGATTTTTGTTGCATTTTTTTACGGCACACCTCCGTGGCCTTGTCACACCCTGTCCTTTTGGCTAGATACCCATTTCTACTCGGCGCGCCTCTACAACTCTACCAATCCTCACCCTTAGGGGCTGGGCAACCAAATCTTCTCGGCGCGCCTCCGCGGCTCTGCCAGCCCTCACCGTTTGCCAGCCTCACCCTCGGGGGCTGGGCACCCAAATCTACTTGGCACGCCTTCGCGGCTCTGCCAGCCGTCACTCTCGGGGGCTGGGTGCCCAAATCTACTCGGCGTGCCTCCGCGGCTCTGCCAGCCCTCACCCTCGGGGGCTGGTGTTGGAGGTATGCCCTAGAGGCAATCATAGAGATGATTATATTCCATTTGTATCCATGATTTATATTGTGTTCCTTGAATATCTATTAAAGGCTACTTGAATTGATTTGCAATTATGTGAATTGTATGTGAAACTCTTTACTTGTATGGTTATTCTAAAGTTGTCCCTAGTCGGTGTTCATGTGAGGACACACATGAATATTAGACTAGCACATGTATTAGTTGATGACTATGTTTCACAAGTCATGGACATGGAGATGTTGAACTAATAATGTGGGCACATGTGGAGACATGTGCTAGGACTGACCCAACACGAGAAATAGTTCTCTCTTTAAGCAACATATACGCTTTGTCCTTAGACCTGAGATTGTCGCATGTATTCAAGATGTGGATCGACTTACTTAGGAGCTATCAAACGCTACGCCGTAACAGGGTAGTTATAAAGGTAGCTTTCGGGTTTGTCAAGAAGCATGCTATGAGACATGGTCAATCAAGATGGGATTTGACCCTCTCTGATTGAGAGTGATATCTCTGGGCCCCTCGAGTGATCGGATCCGAAAATGCATGGCCATGCTACGTACGGTTAAGAGTTAACCTACAAAGGGATTCCGAATCATAGGATCGAGAAAGAGCGGTCGGCTTGAAGCTAGACCAAATATCGTGAGGCAGAGGGAATAGCATGTATATAATGTTGTGATGGTTCGTCTGATATGATCTTCGTGTGCATATAGGAGTTGGCACGTCTTGCTAGAGGCCGCTACCGACTATTGGGCCAAGTAGGAGTACTCGGACCATGTCTATACGTATCCAAATCCATAGGGTCGCACACTTAAGGGGCTGGAAGCCCAATTCGGATGTGATCGCAGTTGGATTAGGTTTAGAAGTACTAATGGGCCTCGGACCCAGAGGCCCGTTAGGAACCTCTATAAATAGAGGGGTAGGGGCGCCCTAGAGTTTACACCTTTTTGACGAAACACATCTGCCGCGCCTCCCACGCCCTCGCCTGTTGCAACTCATGGATCTAGCAGTCCGGCTTGCGACGCTTCCTCCCTGCACGTGTGGATACCTTGGAGGTGTTGCGTCTGCAGCACTTGGACGAGCCGCCGAGGAGCCACGACGAGCCGACGACGAGCCGCGACACGAGGGCGATCTTGCTGCACGTGGACGAGCTGCTGAGAAGCTACTAGACGTCGATGTGATCGACTACGTTGATCGACTTCGCTGCATCGACGCGAATCTACATCTTCCGCACCAGTGCGTCGAGTGGTAATCCCGTGATCCTTATACGACAGTTTTCCTGGTTTACGCGGTAGAATTTTTTAATTTGCGCTAGTGTAGCCTACCTCGTATCCCAACAGTGGTATCAGAGCCGTAGCTATTTAGTTTTGGATTTGGGATGTGTGCATATGGAGATATGCGAGTTTTCAATTTGATCTATGTCCTGGTTTCGTGTTCTTGCTGCAATGGTGGTGTAACGACATACTCCTACCGGTCGGGTTTCCACCATCGGAGTTAAGTGATACACGTAATTCCAGTTGCAGTGAGCGAAGATCAATGTGATTGGTCGAATCAAAATCCAGGTTCATACACCAGGCGCATGAGATGTGCAATAGTAGATGGGATCTACTACCGGGGTCGGGATTTTGCCGTATGCGTATGCTTCGGTAAATCAGCCGTAACTTTTCGGTACGATCTTGGATCGAGGCGAATTTTATATGAAAATTGATCTAAAAAAGTTACACATGAAATTCAACGGCTTTGCCGTTTTTGGCGAAATTAGATTTCCCAAATTTGGCCTTGAAGATGGAGTTTCGGGCCTCCAAAGTTTGGAACGTTAGGACGCTTAACTCTGTTTTGCAGGATGTATGTATCTTGTGATCAGTATGGCCCCTTTGTGTATGTGATGCATGTGTGTAACTCATTCGTGACCTGCGTGTCGCGCATACGGCAACACGGCAAGAGCCATATGTGTTGTCACCTTATTGTATTTATTGGTCTGCGTACCAATCTGTGACGATCCAAGCAACCATGTAATCTTCATTACTAGCTTCGTACTAGCTATTAGGCGTAATAGCATGTTTTAGTTCTTGGAGGACTCATCACCAGGAGGATGGCGCACATGGAACATGGAGATGGAGATCACCATGGTGAACAAGTTCTATGGAGATGGAGATCACCATAAGAAAACGGGCCATACTGTGTCACAACTGTGTGAATGCTATTCTGTTTATGTTTTACTTTCTGCATGCTGTGATATTAGAAGTAGAACGATCCCTCACAAAGTTTAAGTTAGAATGCCCTCCCAACTAAAACTTGCACAATCCCATGTCTTGTACAATTAGTGGTGGGTCTATGAAATTAGGGTGCCACTAGTTTTCCTTGATTAGACGGGTTTGTGTCGGACACTTACACGCATAAGGGTTAGTTTGCTTAACAAGGTTATCTTAACAGTTAAGGACCTTGGGGCATAAAGGTTGGGCGCCGAGACATGGAGATGTCACCCAACAACAGGAGTCATATGTGATATGATTAGCAAAAGTTGCTTACCGATCTACCTTGTTTGCTAGCGGTGATGCTAAAGCTCACTAGTAGACTTGTTAGTTATGGATCCTGAATCACTAAGTATCAATAAAAGGATATTGATTTTAGTGGGAGTAGATTCTGTTAAAATAGTTTAATGTGATTTGCTCTATCATGGATACGTTTGTCTTAGTGTATTTTGCATTACTTTTGTTGTAGATTAAATGGCACCTAGCAGCACTACACCGTTTGATTTGCGTTCGGTCCTTGAGAAGGACAAGTTGAATGGAACAAACTACTCGGATTGGATCCGTAACCTGAGAATTGTTCTCAAGGCTGAGAAAAAGGAAGATGTTCTAGACAACCCACTACCAGAAGAACCTGCTGATGATGCACCTGTTGCTGCTAAGAATGCTTACAAGAAAGCATGTGATGCTAACCTCGAAGTAAGCTGCCTTATGCTTGCTTGCATGGAACCCGAGCTACAGATGCAGTTCGAAACAAACCATGAGGCGCACGATATGATCGTGGCGTTTAGAGACATGTTCCAAACACAGACCATGACTGAAAGGTTCAATGTGTCTAAGGCCTTTGTGGAGAGCAAGCTAGCAGAAGGCGCAACAGTAGGACCACACGTAATCAAGATGGTTGGTTACACTCAACGGTTGGAGAAGCTAGGCTTCCCACTGGGCCAAGAGTTGGCCACTGATTTCATTCTTTCGTCTCTTCCGCCTAGCTATGGGAACTTCATCTTGAACTACCATATGCATGGGACGGAGAAGGGTCTGAATGAACTGTGTGGCATGCTTAAAACAGCAGAGGCTGACATCAAGAAAAGCGCTAGTAGCAGCCATGTGATGGCTATACAGAACAAGCCTAGCTTTAAGAAGAAGGGCAATTCTTGGAAGAAGAAGGGTAAGGCTGGAACGTCCAAGCCAAACCCAGCGCCCAAGGTTAAAGCTGGACCTGGACCTGCTCCAGACAATGAGTGCTTTTACTGTCATGAACTTGGTCAGTGGAAGAGAAATTGCAAGCAGTACCTAGCTTTGTTGAAGAATGACGGAAGTAAGAGTATTTCCACCTCAGGTACGCTTGTTATTAATGTTATAGACAACATATTTCTCGCTGATACAATTATTAATTCTTGGGTATTTGATACTGGATCGGTTGCTCATATTTGCAATTCGATGCAGGGAATGATAAGAAGTAGAAGCATGGAAAGAGGAGAAGTTGATTTCTGCGTGGGCAATAATGCAAGAGTTCCTGTGTTGACCGTCGGGACGATGCAACTCCACCTCCCGTCAGGATTTATTATGGAGTTGAATAATTGTTATTTCGTTCCTAGTTTAAGTCGAAACATTTTGTCTCCTTCATGCTTGATGAAGGATGGTTATTCATTTGCGAGTGAAAACAATGGTTGTGTGATCTCTAAGAATGATATATTTATGGCTTTTGCACCCATTGTGAATGGATTATTTGTTTTAAATCTTGATGGTTCACCTGTCTGTAACGTAAGTGCTAAAAGGCCTCGGCCTAATGATTTGAGGCCTACCTACTTGTGGCATTGTCGTTTGGGTCATATAAGTGAAAAACACATGAAGAAGCTCCATTCTGATGGACTTCTAACTTCGTTTCATTTTGAATCATATGAGACATGTGAGGCTTGCTTGCTAGGCAAGATGACCAAGATGCCTTTCACAGGATTTCCTGAGAGAGCAGTAGACTTGTTGGAACTCGTACATAGTGATGTATGCGGACCAATGAGCACGACGGCTAGAGGAGGATTCCAATACTTCATAACTTTCACTGATAATTTTAGTAGATATGGCTATGTCTACTTGATGAGGCACAAGTCTGAAACCTTTGAAAAGTTCAAGTAATTTCATAATGAAGTTGAAAATCAGCGTGGCAAGAAAATTAAGGCCTTACAATCTGATCGTGGAGGCGAGTATTTGAGCCACGAGTTTAGCAATCATCTAAAGAGTTGCGGAATTGTTCCACAACTTACGCCGCCTGGAACACCTCAGAGAAACGGTATATACGAGCGACGTAATCGAACTTTGTTAGACATGGTTCGATCAATGATGAGCCAGTCGGACCTACCGTTGTCATTTTGGGGATACGCTCTAGAAACTGCAGCTTTCACACTTAATAGGGTACCATTTAAATCCGTACTTAAGACACCATATGAGATGTGGACAGGAAAGGTTCCCAGTTTGTCTTTTCTAAAGATTTGGGGAAGTGAAGTGTTTGTCAAGCAACTTCAGTCGGACAAGATCACACCCAAGTCGGATAAGTGCATTTTCGTGGGATATCCAAAGGAAACTTTGGGATATTATTTCTACAACCGGTCAGAGGACAAAGTGTTTGTCGCTCGGAACGGGGTTTTCCTAGAGAAAGAGTTTCTCAAAGGAGAAAAGAGTGGAAAGATAATGCATCTTGAAGAAGTTCAAGATGAGCCAATTGGGAAAGAATTAATGAGTGATGCTAACGTAGCAGAACAAGTTGAGATACCCATGGCAAGAGAAGCACCGCCACAACCATGATGGTCGGCAAGGCTCCGCGAAATATTATTGTTGGACAATGATGAGCCTGCGACATATGCAGAAGCAATGATGGACCCAGACTCCGAAAAATGGCAGAGTGCCATGCAATCCGAAATAGAGTCCATGGGAGACAATCAAGTTTGAAACTTGGTTGACTCGCCTGATGGTGTTAAAGCCATAGAGTGCAAGTGGATCTATAAGAAGAAAAAGGACATGGATGGAAATGTTCACATCTATAAAGCACAACTTGTCGCAAAAGGTTTTCGACAAGTTAAAGGAGTTGACTACGACGAGACTTTCTCGCCCATAGTGATGCTTAAGTCCATTCGGATTATTCTAGCTATAGCTGCATATTTCGATTATGAGATATGGCAGATGGATGTCAAGACAGCTTTCCTGAATGGAAACCTAGCTGAGGACGTGTATATGATACAGCCTGAGGGTTTTGTCGATCCAAAAATGCTGGAAAGGTATGCAAGCTTCAAAGATCCATTTATGGATTGAAGCAAGCATCTAGGAGTTGGAACATTCGTTTTGATGAAGTGGTCAAAGGGTTTGACTTCACCAAGAACGAAGAAGAGTCTTGTGTTTACAAGAAGGTTAGTGGGAGCTCTGTAGTATTTCTAATCTTATATGTAGATGACATATTGCTGATTGGAAATAACATTTCTATGCTTGAGTCTGTAAAGACTTCACTAAAAAATAATTTTTCAATGAAGGACTTAGGGGAAGCGGCATATATTCTGGGCATTAAGATCTATAGAGATAGATCGAGAAGGCTTATAGGATTAAGCCAAGATACTTACATTGACAAAGTGTTGAAGCAGTTCAGCATGGAAGAGGCAAAGAAAGGGTTATTGCCTATGTCACATGGCATACATGTCAGGAAGACTCAGTGTCCTTCGACTGCTGATGAGCGGGATCGCATAAGTAGAGTGCCATATGCCTCAGCTATTGGATCTATCATGTATGCAATGGTAAGTACTCGCCCAGATGTTTCATATGCACTAAGTATGACAAGGAGACACCAGTCTGATCCAGGTGAGAGTCACTGGACAGCGGTGAAAAACATTCTTAAGTACTTGAGAAGGACTAAAGATATGTTCCTCGTCTATGGAGGTGAGGAGGAGCTCGTTGTAATAGGTTACACCGATGCTAGTTTCCAAACCGACAGAGATGATTCAAAGTCACAATCAGGATTTGTGTTCACGCTAAATGGTGGTGCTGTTAGTTGGAAGAGTTCCAAGTAGGAGACGGTGGCCGATTCTACGACAGAAGCCGAGTACCTCGCGGCTTCGGAAGCCGCGAAGGAGGGTGTTTGGATAAGGAATTTTCTCATTGAGCTTGGTGTGTTCCCGAATGCGTCCAACCCATTGAATCTCTACTGTGATAACAATGGGGCAATTGCGCAAGCAAAGGAGCCAAGGAACCACCAGAAGAACAAACACGTAATGCGGCGATTTCATCTCATTCGAGACTTCGTTAACCGGGGTGAGATCAAGATATGCAAAATACACACGGATCTGAACATTTCTGATCCGTTGACAAAACCACTCCCGCAGGCTAAGCATGATGCGCATGTAAGAGCTATGGGTATTAGGTACCTTCTAGATTGACTCTAGTGCAAGTAGGAGACTGTTGGAGGTATGCCCTAGAGGCAATCATAGAGATGATTATATTCCATTTGTATCCATGATTTATATTGTGTTCCTTGAATATCCATTAAAGGCTACTTGAATTGATTTGCAATTATGTGAATTGTATGTGAAACTCTTTACTTGTATGGTTATTCTAAAGTTGTCCCTAGTCGGTGTTCATGTGAGAACACACATGAATATTAGACTAGCACATGTATTAGTTGATGACTATGTTTCACAAGTCATGGACATGGAGATGTTGAACTAATAATGTGGGCACATGTGGAGACATGTGCTAGGACTGACCTAACACGAGAAGTAGTTCTCTCTTTAAACAACATATACGCTTTGTCCTTAGACCTGAGATTGTCGCATGTTTTCAAAATGTGGATCGACTTACTTAGGGGCTATCAAACGCTACGCCGTAACAGGGTAGTTACAAAGGTACCTTTCGGGTTTGTCAAGAAGCAAGCTATGAGACATGGTCAATCAAGATGGGATTTGCCCCTCTCTGATTGAGAGTGATATCTCTAGGCCCCTCGAGTGATCGGATCCGAAAATGCATGGCCATGCTACGTACGGTTAAGAGTTAACCTACGAAGGAATTCCGAATCATAGGATCGAGAAAGAGCGGTCGGCTTGAAGCTAGACCAAATATCGTGAGGCACAGGGAACATCATACATATAATGTTGTGATGGTTTTTCTGATATGATCTTCGTGTGCATATAGGAGTTGGCACGTCTAGCTAGAGGCCGCTACTGACTATTGGGCCAAGTAGGAGTACTCGGGCTATGTCTATACGTATCCGAACCAATAGGGGCGCACACTTAAGGGGCTGGAAGCCCAATTTGGATGTGATCCGAGTTGGATTAGGTTTAGAAGTACTAATGGGCCTCGGACCCAGATACTCGTTAGGAACCTCTATAAATAGAGGGGTGGGGGCGCCCTAGGGTTTACACCTTTTTGGCGAAACACATATGCCACGCCTCCCACGCCCTCGCCTGTTGCAACTCACGGATCTAGCAGTCCGGCTTGCAACGCTTCCTCCCTGCACGTGTGGATACCTTGGAGGTGTTGCGCTTGCAGCACTTGGATGAGCCGCCGACGAGCCATGACGAGCCGCGACATGAGGGCGATGTTGCTGCACATGGATGAGCTGCTGAGAAGCTGCAGGACATCGAGGTGATTGACTACGCTGATCGACTTCGCTGCATCGACGCGAATCTACATCTTCCGCACCAGTGCGTCGAGTGGTAATCCTGTGATCCTTATACGACAGTTTTCCTGGTTTACGCGGTAGAATTTTTTGATTTGCGCTAGTGTAGCCTACCTCGTATCCCAACAGATGGGCACCCCAATATACTCGGCACGCCTCCGCGGCTCTGCCAGCTCTCACCCTCAGGGGTTAGGCGCCTCAATGTACTCGGCGCGCCTCCGCGGCTCTACTAGCCCTCACCCTCGGGCACTGGGCGCCTATTTCTACTCGGCTAATATCTGCAACACAGCCAGTTCACAACCTCAGGGACTAGCATCCCAGCCTCAATACAGCTCGCCTTTGCGGCCTCATAAAACACAAGAATAGATGCAAAGACATGCTTTCATTCAACTAAAATAAAATTCCCAGCATTACATATTGCAAAAGACTATGAACATATAACACCCAGTGTTAATGACAACTTAAGTATGACATTAAGAAGCTAATGGTAAAATTTGGATTAAAGTAAGGTAATTTGAGCCAAAGTCAAATTTGAGCCGAATTCGACCAAATTTGCAATTTGGAGTTTCAAATTTCGACAAATTGACAAAGATGTGAAATTGAGACTTAAGAGTATTTAGAACTCAAGAGAGTGAAGCTTGGGGTCTAATTCAAGTCATAAACCTCTCAGAAATATAATCGAAGATGGAATCGACGAAGTTACTATGCATCGTCCGAAAACACGCTAATATGAAAATAATATTGAGTACACAACTTTGGAATCAATTTCTGGACAATTTTTCTTGTAAGCGAGCAATGTTTCTGGACATTAGTGAAATATGGTCTATGGAGAAGGAAAATAAGATATTGTGGGCCAGAGAAAGTGGATGATTCAAATTTATAATGAAGTCCAAAAATGGCAGGTTGAGCTGATTTCAGCCGAGAAGTCGCGAGAAATTTCTAAGTCTGAAAAACAGCATCGATTAGCAATGTTTGGAGCAAATTTCAGAAAAATCCATTGTAAAAGTTATATGGTTTCTTGTGCAAAATGGAATCTTTGTTAGTTGTAGAACAAGGACAGGCAAGGTTCAAGCTGTATGGAAGGAGTTTGAGCAATTTAAATCGAGGTCAAAGTAGGGCAGAAGTCCCTGTTTTGGAACCTGACGAAACTGAATCGTCGAGGTTCAGTTACACGAAATTTTGGCCGAACTTCGAGCTTCAAAATCTCGGTGTTAGGGTGCTCATCTCAGGTAGATGCGAATCTATAAATTGAAGTGCTTGGATTCCACTACAAGATTGCTTAAGGGATATTTGAGAGATTGGATTCGGATTGGTCGATTTTGAGGCCTGAACATGTAGGTTGGGAGGAGATAAAGGAGAGAAGACACAGCAGAGAAACAGGGGAGGAGCCGTTTCGCTGCCGGAACTTCTGCCCGCCGGCCAGCGCGACGACCACATCCGTGCCACGCACGCCTGCAGCTCGTCGATGTGGCCTCCATGCATGGCGAAAATTTTGCATATCTACCGCTCCCGCCCTCATTCGATTTACCCTACCGCCATTTTCACCAAGCAAGCAGAGCTCGACCAAGGCGCCATCACCGGCCGATTCAACCGCGCCGCCGCTCCTCTCCGCAATTCCACCCGCCCAAAGCTCCGCCAGCTCCTCCTCAACGCCCCACGCCGCTCTGTTCATCAGCTCCCCGCCAAGAAGCTCCACCCGCCGCATCTCCTGTCCACCGGCCGCAACCACCGGTCCCTTCGGTGAGCTCTCCACGCCGCCCCTTCTCTGCTCTTGTGCTCGGGTCTAGAGGTTTCTTGGGTCGTGTAGAAGCCGTAGGGCGCCTCCGTCGCCGCTTTGCGCCGCTGCCAAACCTTGCGCCGACCGGCCGAGGCCATGGCCGCCTCCGCCCGTGGAGGGCACAGCTTGGGCCGCCTCCAGGGGTGCCGCCGCCTCTCATGGGTGCGCTGTGGCCTGGGGTTGCTCCCTGGCCCGGCCCCGTTGCCGGTGAGCTGCCTGGCCTACCCGCCAGTGCCTTGCCTTTGGCGCTAGGCAGGGGAAGGCCTGGCTACGGGGGCCCGTGCATCATTGGCTGGGGTAGGGGCGGGCCGGGTGAGAAAAAGATTTTGCGGGGGAGTGGATAATGTTGAGAGTTTTCAGTTTCCGAATAAATAGCTGAAATGCGTATTTAATTGTTTAATTCACCAAAAATCGTAGAAGTACCTAAAAATAGTGAAATAAATTTTGTTTAAGTTTTTTTAATCTCCTTTATACATTAAAATTGTTAAAACTTAATTTCATACTTAATATTTCCAAAATACATAAAATATGAAATAATGCTTTTCTAATTACAAATTAAGCATAATTTATAGTAATTAGAAGTTTAAGATTAGAAAATAATTATGATGCTTTTCAAAAATAAAACAAAAGGCTTACGTATTTAAATAAAAAGATAAAGATTAGGTATTTATTTAATGCTTTTCTTAAAATATTTAAGTAAATGCTTAAGCTTTATAAATAGATAAAATTCTGAATAATGTTTTGATTTAATTCCAAACAAATGTTAATCTATAGTTCTGCATTTTATTTTACATTGGAAATTAATTCAAATGCTTTTCAAAAATAAAAATAAAAGTCTAAAATGGGATAAATAAAGGAAGTTTAAATCGCTAGGTTGGGTTAATCGTTATGGGTAGAGTTTTATTGGCTTGCAACTTTATCATGAATTTAAGTTGCCTAAGTCATTGTTGGCTTGCAACTTTATCATGAAGGTAGTTGTATAGTGTTGTGCTTAAAAAGTTGTATCTCTGACTCATGCATGCACTTTATTGTAGACACTAAAGCTCTAGAAGTAGGATTTCTAGAAATTTCTAAAGAACCTCTGGAGTTTGAGGAGGTTGTCGAGTTGGTCCCTTGTGAAGCAAGATCGTCTAAAGACGCTAACTTTTTTGTGGATCAAGGCAAGCCCTGGTGCATTTAAGTCTATCTACTTTTGGAGTTATTATTTCAGGTGTCCAACTATTGGTTATTTTCTTTATGAATGCATTAAGTCTAGGAGTTGATTGAAAACTTACTTTTATGCATAATCCAACTTTGCTATTAAGGACATCTTTGCCACCTATTCCAAATAATTAGTAAGTATCCCATTCTTACCAAAGCATAGTCACGCTACCTTTATCCTTTCTGAGTACCTATGGTACTCAGCAACCTAAGGTAACATTGTCATACATATGTATATCAAGGAAATGACCTATTTTGGAAGGTAGTGGACGGAAGCTTGCATGGAATCAAGAAAGGAGTCTTGAGTTCCGTAGTTCCGTCTACTAGGTTAATTTGATTAAGGATTGATCGTTGTTATAACCAGTGATCAAGTGATATTACCTGGTTACTTACTGCCATATGGGAATCAGCAAGCCCGGTAGGTTAATTGGCTCTCTGATCGGAAATATTTCGTACCCATGCTTGGCGTGCAGTGGAAGGGCAGGGGCGTAGCCTGAAACTCACATCGGAGATCAGGCCAGACGTGGGGTCCCATGTGGGGGTGCGTCCCTAGGTTCGAGTTGTCATATTTCTGATCGTTGGGTACAGCTAATCGAAAGGTCGTTATGTACAACCCAGACAGTTGTACATAGCTGGTGGTCGGGTATCTCCTGCAGGATGTAAATCGGTCCGGATCACCGCAATTCTTGAATATGAATGCACTTGATCATTGTTTGAGCATCGTAGTGTAACAAAGAGAAGGGAACCATTTGCTTTGAATAAATATGTTGTATGACTTAGTTCCATCTGGTTGCTAAAATATTTTCGTCATCTAGACTGGTCAAGTAACGAACTCAATCTAAAATAAAAGATAAAACTAAGGTTTCACTTATAGTAAGCTCTTTCTGCAAAATGTGAGTCAGCCAATACACCATAAAGCTATCATACAATATACAAAAAGTATTTATATTGGTTAGACGGGTCAGACTTGCTGAGTACTTCGTACTCAGAGGATCCTTTGTTGTTGTTTTCAAAAACCCAGCAGGGACCCACCGAGGGGGAAGCTCCAAAGAATTAGGGTATCTTATGAGTCTCATGATACCCCAGAATAAACTTAGAGGTTTAATTACTTGCCCCGGACTGGTTTATATTTTAAACTCTTAGTAATAGTTTAACTTGCACTACTAAGTTTCTTTCAACCTATGGTTTGTAATAAATCGTACCTTTATTATGTATGTGAAATGTAATGTTTGTTGATGCTATCCCATCATGGAAGCAATCCTGATGTATGGCTATGGAACACTCCGTGGAGGTTTTCAAGGAGTTCTGTGAACAGAACCCTTGACGGACTACCATACTTACACTGTTTTAAGTGCATTTTGGGTAATTGCTATTCTGACAGCAATTCGGCGCACTTAAGCCAGTTTAAGTTGGGCGGTTCCGCCACAGAACAGCTCCAGGATTGACAACATCCCAGGATAAGAAGCTACAACGCAGAAAAAGAAAAAAGCACAATACAAGAAAGCTGTGTTTCAAGCTTCCTTGCGGTGTCCTGGATAATGTTGGGAGGGTTCACGATATAACCTCCTCACAAGGATTCTTCTAGCATCATTACCTCCCGACTCGATCGTAGAGACTGCGAAGGGAAGGAGCACCTGGGCATTCTTCATGAGAATTCTTCTAGCATCAGGATTATTGGTGGACGCTACTCATATAAAAAACTACAAGTTTCAAGCCTACAACCGCTATAACTTGAGCCATGACTCTCCAAGACGAAGAGCGGGTCTATTTATAGCCATGAATCTCCAACACGTGAGGGTACACGATAAAGCCCCTCCATACCACCGTGACTCCACAATGCTAACGTGGTAGTTGGCCTTATCTTGAAGTACTGATGGATAGTACTCCCGTGCAGCTGCTCTAACGGAATAGTATCCTCATGCAACTGCTCTGACGAAGCAACACCCTCGTGAACAAGGACTCTTTGTCGCCTACCTATCATTGCTTCAACCTTTATCTCCAGAGATTTGGGCACGGTTTTTGGTCGGTAGGATTCCATTGTTGTGTCTGTCTCCGTGCTTGGGCACTGAGAACTGCTTCAAAGAGACAACTTCTTTTTTCTTGACCATTGGACCGATTATTCTAATGGCTTCAATGCTCGGGGGCAACTCCTACGGAGAGAAACATTAAATAATAATAAAGGTAAATGGTAATTTTGGAAGAGGTATAGAAAAATATTCAGAAATAGGATAACTTCCCAAATAAACCTTGAGCAATCCTAGAATGACCCCACCTTTCTTTATGACGTCTCAGTTGTAAAACCTTAAATGTGTACGCAACCACATCTCACATTTAGTTAGGTTCATCTTCAAATTTTATTTCATTAACCAAACAACAAGCTATGAAGCTACAAATTCAACAGCAACTTAACTTTGTCATTGATAAGCTACTGCATAAATTTGAGATACATTGGAGGTGCATAAAAATAAATAAAATTGTTTTAGTACCCTAAGGTAGCATGCACTTAACTATTTTTAAAACACAAATCATAATGAATCTGGGTAGGAAATTTTAACAGTGAGTTATATGGGTGATACGGAGCCTTTTGTGAATTTCTCATAATTTTTTTAGTGAAGGATATCTATTTCACATATATTACTCTTATTTATCTTTTTCTATAAAGGAAAGTGGGTTTTAATTACTTTCAGACAAGGTTTCATATTTTTCTTGTGAACTATACTTTATCACTGGATTACTTCATGTGGTTTCATGTTTTTCTCCTCTCTAGATTAAATATTGTGCAAAAGATAATTTTTATCCTTAGGTTGCAATTATAAAACTAAAGCAGAGACTTAAACATCAGTGCTAGGCTCCAACTCATTTTTCCAAGCTTCTATTCTCTGAGACAGGCACTTGAGAGTTGGATTTATCCTTTTAGCATTTTTTTTGTGATTTACTATGATTTAAAAGGGCTAAACTACAAATAAATCATACAACATTAATTCTAACAGTGACATGTTCCAAAGTTATTTTTATAAGAAACTACACATCACACTGAGTCTAGAAAAATTGATTTGGCATTTTGATGATTTTTCTACGATTTTTGGTGCATTTACATATTAAACTATCAATCTGCCGGATTAAAACAATTAAACGAAACAACTTTGCAAACAGGCCCTCCTAAGTTTTCAACAATCACAACTAAGCCCTCAGGATTTTACAAGCAGGCCCTCACAAAGCTTTTCCAATCATGACCGTGCCCATAGGCGCTTATGGTGGCGGGCCGGCCGCGATTCCGGCGAGGCGCCGACGGTTTCAGGGTGGGAAGTGACCAGGAGACTTGTGTGCTCACCTTGAGGCGGTTTGGTGTGGTTGGGGCGGCGGAGAGGCTCGGTGGGGGCAAAACGGCGCGCGGCCGGAGCTTGCGGCGGTGGTGGGGGTTCTTCCCATGTTCCGGCAATGGCGGAGCTTGGCGGCAGCAATGGACAACAGCTCGAGCTGCGCGAGGTGTTGGCAGAGTGAGTGGTGGTGACGGCGAAGGGCGGGGAGCTGCGGAGGGGTGCTCTACGTGGCGAGGTGGTGCGGCGGCGGGCACAAGCAAGGCATGGCGCGCGGCGAGGTGTGTCGAGCAGGGAAGGGGAGTCTGGCGGTGTGCTGCTCCTTTTTATAGGGCTAGGGCGACGCGGGCGAGCAAGGGGGGGTTCTGGCACTGCTGAGTGGGGCCAGTTCACGAGTGGGGAGCTGCGGCGGCTAGGCGCCATTGGCGCAGAGGGGTGCGAGCTCCCTGGTGCTATCTTGCGGCCATTGGGCCAAGGCAACCTCGAGCGTGAGAAGTGGCTTTGCCATGGCGCTGGACTGGCGAGGCCGAGGAAGAGTCGTCGTGTCAGGCGCTGGTGTTAGGTGAAGGCAGCGGCGGCCTGCGCCTAGCACGTCGTGGGGGCGCGCGCTCTGCAGGTTAGCAGGCAGGGCGTGCCCTCGGGCGAGACGAGGTGGAGTAGAGGGTTGAGAGGGCACGGGAGGAGACCACGGCGCATGGCTGGTCAGCTCACGGGCGTGGGTTGGGCGACGACACGGCGCCAGTGAGCGGGAGCCACGCGGCGGGCGGCGAGCGTAGCGTGCGACGCACTCGCTCTGGCGCGAGCAGGGGCGCGAGGGATTCGCAAGTCAGAGCGAAGGGCCGGTCTTTGGGACCATTTTACTTCGGATTTTTGAATGGCACTTGAAAGTTTACCTTTCTAGGACTTGTAAAGCTAACATCCAGGTTTAAAAGTTACAAAGGGTGTTTGGTCAAAAACGATTTGGTTTTGAACTTAGAAAGCTCCAAACTTTACTAGAACGGGTAAAAATTCAGAGTTAGCGAAAAATCAAATTTGGCAAAGTTGATCGTTTTAGCTCAGTTTGACTTCATTTTTGAAAAGCTTTTGTGCAGATTTTTGCCTAACTACAATAATCAAAGTTGTTAAGGGCTTGTAGCACTAAAACTTTCTTATAAGGTTTGACTTGAGCTTATATTACAAATTTGGAGAAAAAGGCTCCAATGTTGGGACTTTTCCTGTTTTGCTTACTTTGCCACTGATTTGGATTTTTTGAGTTTTTGAATGTCTTCTGCTCAATTTCAAACAAAATGCTAATAATTAAAGTTGTTACAAATGATGAGTTTAAGAACTCTTAGTTGGACAAAATTTCAGGTTCTTATATAAAAATTTAAATTATATCTTAATCACTTTTTAAGCTCTTAGGGGCCAAAGTTGACCTTTGACCCGGTTAATTTGCTGCTAAAAGCTTCACTTAGGCTTAAACAAGGTTTAGTTAACCTAGAGTTGTTGCACGCATGTTATACCAAGAGTGGAGGGTGGGTGGGAAAATGAAGGAAAAAGTGTTTTGAGCCGTGTGAATCTTAAGTCTACAAGCCATGTTATTCCAAAAGTAGAGGATGGACTCGGAGGAGGAAGAGGAAAGTGCTTTGGCCCATAGTATACTATCACACATAATTAGATCATTCATTAGAGTAAAGGATGTTCATGCATGTCTAATTTATTAAAATGAATCAAATAAATAAATAAGATGTAGTTACTATGTGCATGTGTTTTTAAGATGATATCTAACTTGAAATAATTAATTTTGCAGCTTCCAGCCAAGAAATTACTTATGTGTTTACTTTTACATACAACTTATTTACAATTTATTTTTGGGATAAAAATATGATTGCGTATCCATGGGTTCTCATGTGAAATTTTAAATAGACCTACATTTACAAAAATTTGGGAACCATTCTAGAAATTCATTAACAAAAAAACCATAGAATGAAATCATAATTTGAAAGTTGTTTCAATTACTATTGCCTTAAGCCAGTCTAGATTGCTTAAGGAAACTTCATATCTGCCTCTCTCTTCTTGTCTTCCACCCCTTCTATATCTACATATGGTATATAGACACACGCATGCCCGTGAAACACGGGGCATGCATGTAGTGCATCCGACCACCACCGGCATGTTGTCACCTCAGCACCGCCCATGCCACTACGTGACACACCCATCTCGGCTACTCCTTTACCCATGCCGGTCATCAGTCATTGGATGCACCAGATGTGCATACCGTGCATAGACACACGCGTGCCCGTGGAACACGGGGCACGCATGTTCTGCATCCGACCACCACCGGCATGTTGTCACCTTAGCACCGCCCACGCCACTACGCGACACATCCAGCTCGGCTACTTCTTTACCCATGCCAGTCATCAGTCATTGCACTCACCACCGTGAGAGCTGCATGCGGGACCATATTTGTTGTGATTCAAGAAGGAAATTTGACTCTACTAGTCCTTTGCCCGTGCTGAGCCCCCGGTCACCCCATGCACCATAGTGACAACCCACGCGGTTCCATGGTTGTTGTTATTAAAGACGGACGGTTGAGCTGCTGGCTACTACTCCCTCCTACTACCTATAAATTGTGACACTGAGGAACTCCTTTGCCATCGCAAAGCTCACATAGCTCCACTACCTTTTCTTTCAGCCTCAACCCTGCAATTTCTTCCTCCCTCTATTTTCGTATAGAACTTTGGTCACAAGGATGGTCCCCATGTCTGCCCACGTTCTTAGTGAGGTAAACAAACCATTGAACATCACAAAGAAAATCTTACCTTCCCCGTACTCTTGCAAAAAAATTTACCCCTCCTTTTGTTTGGCAGATGGTTGGAGAAGCATGGATCACCGGTAACTGCTTGAACAAAGAAGGTTTCCCCAAACTACTATACACCGCAATGGTCAGGCTTGGTATTTGCGACCAACCGGAATATGTAGGAAGAGAGTATGAGGAGTATGGCACTGAGCGATGCGAAGTGACCATCTATATCGCAGCAAGTAAGGACTTCCCTGACGTAAAGCCATGGGCAGTGACCACCACAGGGTTCCGATTGGAGGATACCTACCAAGCTGTCGCTCGAAAGGCTTTGAGGTACCTGTACCAGATATATGAGAAGCCCATCTGCCGTACCCTATGCGGTTCTTTCCACCTTTGGTAAGGAATCGCCTAGTGTGGATGGCTTGAATGAGGACACGGGAAGGCTGTGAATTACAAGAAGATAATCCAACTGTTGTTCTCATGGCAAGATACTTGCTCAACTTAGATGACCAATATGACAAGCAAGCAAGCAAGCTGTGGAAGTGCATCCACAGGGCGGAGGAAGCTGAGAAGTAGATCAGGAAACTACTCGTGCAACTTGCTGAGGCTAAGGCCCAAGCAAGTGCATCCTAAAGCGGTACTGCAATTGAAGCCTTCATGCAAGCGGAGGACCGCCATGCACAGGAGCTAAAGGATGCCTACCTTGTTGGTAGGGGGAAAAGAAGGGCCCTCACTTTAGAGGTGAAAGAGTTCCCGATACTAGATGGAATCCCAATTCTAGCCATGGAGAATGGGAAGAGGAAGTTTATTGAGACCCTGTCGGCACCTCCACCTACAGAAGTCTGTGAGGGAATGAACTTCTGATCTAGAGCCTACCAAGGGAGAAGAACTTCTGCCTCTAAGTCATCCACCGCCAAAAGACAATGCTGGACTTCCTCTGATCCAATTAGAAGATCCTTCATCGTCGGAGGAATGATCCAAACATAAACGCAAACCTCTCAGGGAATGAAGCTACCTCGGTCAGAAGATAGAAGCCTAGAAGTTGTTTTAGCTATCTTCCTTTACGCCTAAGGCAAGTGATGACTACTTTGCTTTTGTAATCGATCGTGTAAAAGAGATATGCCCCTATTGTAGTGTGCTCTCTTTCTGCCAGATAGAAGTTTAGAAGTAGTTTTAGCTAGCTCCTTTTACATTAAAGGGAAGTGAAGATTATTTCACTTGTGTAGGTCCCGGTGTAAAGGAGATGTGCCCGTATTTTAGTGTTTGCTCTTTCCTCCTATAATGTAACGTCATGTCCCTACCCCAACCCAATCAAAATTTGTTGTGATAGTCAAAATGTGCTTTATATATTACGTTGGTTAGACAAGGCTATGACCTGTGAACTGACACAATGAGAGAGACACATTTATTGCATCCAATTTACTTAGAAACTGTATATAATTTTTAAGGTATTGTGCTATGCCAATCGGTCACCCGCAGCGAAGCGCGGGCACAATGACTAGTTCGAAGGAGAAGGCGCCGACCCACGCCTGGATGTGTGTACGCGCGCACCCTATTTAGTCACGCTGGTTTGCGTCCAGACTAATCGACTATCACATGGCTCTTCTCGAGATCCACAGAGGCAATGGGTTTTTTTAAGAAAAAAACATCTGTTATTAGGTTGCTGATTGACAGGTGTCCACCACCAACCCCGATGACATTAAAGCCTGTTTCAAGGACGGCAATCACAGGAATGGTGGAAGCTCCTGCAATGATGGGCTTCAAGTTCAAGCGTAAGGGCGTTGTGGCGTGCTTCTGCATCCTCTTTATCCTAATCTTCATCTCCGTCCTCCTCTACATCCTCCAACAACTAGGTCCCGACGTCTGCTCGAAGCTGCTCAAGTACAGCAAGCTGAGAGTGAAGTGGATCCACGACACCTTCAGATTGGAGTTGGATACACTCCAAACCTATGACATAGTCATGGAGTCTGGTTTGTCATCAGAGGGTAGTGGTGTTGACCGGCGCAAGCTTGCCGGCATGCCCAACTCCCGAGGACTGCTGCGTATCCCGCACAAGGTGTACCTCAGCGGCTATTGGCCCGTTGGCAAGGAGGTTTTGGTCAGTGAGTCGTCCTTTGCCATCTCCTTTACCATGAGCTTGTACAAGCCGTCATGGAAGGGAACGATCAAATTACAGAATGGTACAGGTCTAGCCTTCCTCGTCCTGCCGCCTTACCAGAGAGCACACGGCAACTTGACAAAGCAACTGGGGCTCGGAGCAGACGGCTCCCTCAAGCTCACCAACTCCACAGCCAGGACAACTAATTTCCTCGGAGGCGGACATGTGTCGGTCGAGATCGGAAGGCTACCTGATGGGTCGTCGATCTCGCCTTATGATCCTAGTGATCGCCTTCTTGTTGTCCATGTTTCTAACATCGAGCCTGCTCCTGCGGTGGCAAGGTACACTTTGTGGATTGAGTACACTCGTCTCGGGCAATGCTTAACAGTCTACGTCGCCCCTGGTGAAGGCAAAGAAAGACCGGATCACGCCGTCGCCATCAAGAAGAACATCAGCTACAGCGGTGGAATGTACTGGGATGCCAGTTTCGGCTTGTATTCCTCAGCGGGGCAACTCATGCAAGTCCATACCTGGAGCACCGAGGTGGAGGGCGCCCCCTATCTCATGAAGTACATCATGGATAATTATTCGAAACTTGCAGCAATATTTGCGGCATTGCTTTTAGCACTAGCTGCAACCGTAGCTGCGGCTGCCATTTCGGGTGTGGCATGGTACTTCAGGACCAAGCGGAGGAGGTGGAAGAAGGAGCAGGACAAGCTTGCCAAGATCATGCAAAGCCTCCCCGGGGTGCCGACTCAGGTCGATTTCGCCGACATCAGGAAGGCCACCGGCAACTTCGACGAGACGATGAAGCTGGGGAAAGGCGGCTTCAGCTCCGTGTACAGGTGCCGGCTTCCCCCGGATGCTCGTGGGAGGAGCAGCTCGACGGAGGTTGCCGTCAAGAAGTTCACGCGCGGGGTCGAGGAACAGCGCTACGAGGACTTCCTCGCCGAGGTCAGCATCATCAACCGTCTGCGCCACAAGAACGTCGTCCCACTCGTCGGTAAGTGCCTACTTACTCGCGCGATTTGCGCATCTAGTTTTCAATGTATCTTTTGTGGCACTCGTATAATTCACGTGAAGTAGGATATATTGAGATTGAAGTTGTTTGCTAGGAACGGTGCTTCTGAAAAGAAATGAAAAATAAAGTATAGCTATAAGGGCTGCTCCAACAACACCACCTTAGCTATCTATAACATGTCCATGCAATGTCACATTTTTTCCTACATGGACATGAGTGGATGCGGGGAGGGCTAGTTATTAGTTAGTAGCCAGTCTATAACATATAGCAAAGGTCTCTAATACTCTACTACAAGTGCCTGGTCCAAATAAAATTTTCGGCAATGGTATGGTTAGTCTACCGAAAGGATTGCCTATATACTAAGATATCTTTTTAGATGACATTAACACTTATTAGAGGCAGTAATTGACTATATTGTTAAAGGTGCATCAAGTGTGATGTCTTTATTATTGCTCGCTTAACTAGGTCAGCTTGTGTGAAGTTGCCAGTGGGGATGTACTCATGCGCTTAGGCCTTATTCGGTTTGAAGGGGATTTGAAAAGAATTGGAAGGGTTTAAATCCCGTACGAGTCAAAATGCCCCTCGGTGCCCTCCAATCCCCCTCTATATGCGCGTTGAAGAGGATTAACCGAAAAACTAAACAAAACACTCACGTCTAATTGTCATAGCTTGCTACTATTTCATAATATATGCATCTTTATAATTAGTGCTAAATATTCATAGCTTGCTACAACCTATAACAAATTAAACCAGTGGCAGACTACTTTTTGCACATGGGAAGGCTCCATACGTTCTTCAAAACTTAGACAACACGTGATCACAGCAGTAGCAAATTATAAAACAGAGGACCAATATAAAATGTTGCGCAAAAGAGAATCTATACGTGTAGACTGGTCTCTGCTGGCAGCACGCGTAAGTGACTGGTTCAAAAGAACATGTGGACGCTATATGATCTCGCCATGCTTTACTATTATTCTGCAATGCAAAAACAAAAGTGATTTGGTCAAAAGGTGGAGTCTTTTCTAAGAAAACTTCATCAAACCGTACTTTGAGCTATGTCTGTCCTTCTCATCACCCGGCTTGCATGGGGGATATATAAAAGTGTGGCCAGAGTCGGTAGGTTATACTCGTGGTCCAACCTCACTATTTTTCCACCGCTCTTACACAAGCCAGTAATTTACTAAAAAAATAATTATTGTTGAATATTTAAAAATAAACGTGGGACTTGTAGCTAACTAAAATTGCATATTATCTCTCTCTCTCTCATATTTCATCGTATTCTATATAAAATATAGTTATAGATATTTTATTATTCTGGTTGTGATCAACATTGTTATTACAGATTATTTTCTACATTTTGTTATACCTATTTTTTTTCTTTTGCTTCGCACCTCCATGTGTGTTTACCATGTGTTTATTTAAAGCTTTAGCTTGAGCCTCTTATTTGATATGGAAATAGATACGCATGCATCCATATGTGGCATGCATTGTTGCACGCGTCATGCATGTATATATACTCAAGCTAGAAGGAACGGCGCTGGGCAAGGATAAAAATGGAATGATCGAAATAAGGACTAGAGTAATGTGAATTAAAGCCTTTAGTTACTAACCACCTGGTTGTGCAACCGGCAACTAATATTGCTACTTCGGTACTAAAAGGGGATCTTTAGTACCGGGTCAAATAACCGGTACTAAAGGGGTATTAAAAAATAAAAAAAATGAAATCCTGCCGCCACCCACGCCCTCCCCAGCCTCCGCCCCACCACTGTCCCCCACCCTCCCCGGGCCCTGCCCTGCCGCCGGCCCCTGTCGCCCCCACCTCCTAGGCCCCCGCTGCACCTGCCTCCCCAGCCCCCACCCCGCCGCCGCTGCTCCCGCCTCACCTCACCCCGCCACTGCTCCTCACTAACGGTGAGGGGCGAGCGGAGGGTGGGAGGGGAGGCAAAGGAGAAGAGGAAGGAGTGCTGAGAGAGAGAGAGAGAGATGAGAGAGAGATAGAGGAGCAGGGAAGGCAGATGGATAATAAGAAGCGGTCGGGAGCGGGTAGCGGGGGTGATGGATAAGGCGGCGGATGGGAGCTTAGTATCGGGTGGGGTCACCCATTAGTACCGAGTGAAGGCTCCACCCAGTACTAATGTGCCTTAGGGCCTTCTGTACTAGGTAAAGGCTCCACTAATGGGTGACCTTTAGTACTGGTTGGAGCCCCCAACCGGTACTAAAGGGGGTCACGGGGGACTCATAAGGTACTATCTGTTAGACCCAATATTAATGGGAGCATTAGTACCGAGTTAAAAACCAACCGGTACTAAGGGTTAGGATGAATGCTCAGTTTTCTAGTAGTATCCTCAAGAATTTGGTATCTTTTCAAATTTACCTATGAACCTCTGTTCCAACTATAGTCAAACTCGCATAGTCACAAAAGACATACTGAGCTTAGGAACGACGGAAGGAAAGCTTAGAAGAAAAACACGACAAGGATATGCAAACAGAGCAAGAATAATCTGAAATACAAGTCCACTGATCAAACTGGATGGTCCCAAAACAATCCAGAGGTTGATTCATTGTTTGCATAGCTAAAGATTCAAGATATCTAGATCAGACAATTCAAAGGTCTTTTCTCTTGGCTAGGAACATTTCTATAGGAACTCTTGAATCCAAATGGCCTGAACTAAGTCCGGATAATCCGGAAAATCAGCACATTCCAAGCAGGTTTGTGTAAAAACCAATCAAATGACGACCCCCGCACCCCCCGCCCCCCCCCTCCAAAATTTTTTTTTGATGAAATTTGGAAACATAGCTCCTCTAGGACACGGAGTGGCTCGAGCCCCTTGCGGTGGCCAGTGGGTACCACTGATGAAGGGGGAGGCGACTCGTGAGTATGCTCAGAGACGGTAGCGTCCCCAGGGTGGCATCACAACACCGAGAGGTCCCCGGGCGACCTTAGAAACCGTCAGTTTGTTGGTTCCATCGCAGATGGCATGGTAACTAGTGGTGACCTTGAGGTGGGAGGCCTGTAGATGCAGAATGGGGCATCCACTGGTGCTCGCCGATATGTCAGCATAGTTGATGACGGGCAGGCAACTCCCTTCCATGGTACGGGGAGGGCAGTTTTGATGGTGCTGGAGAGGTTTGGTTCCCAGTGCCCAGTGGTAATTCCCAACCCGCTGATCTGTAGGGTGCCGGCATGTTTTCCTTCCCCGTTGTTGTGCTCCTGGTGTGTTGGTTGCATGATGAGTAGAGAGTCCCTGTCTTCTTAATATTTCTATGCACGAAAGAAAAACGAAACATAACATAGTAATCCTTGTGCGAATTGAATTGTTCGATTTCTCAAAAATTTCTGCAATGTTCGAAACATCGCTTTGAATTGTACTGTTGCCATATATATTTACTAGTATTACCAATGCATAGTAGTGTAGCTTATGTAATTATATTGTACTTTGTCTCCTAAAATTATAAAAAAATTTAAAAATCATATAATAATGCTTGCAACATCAGACAACAACATCTGCAATATAATTTTTTTTTACAGATTTTCTCAAAAATTTGTCGATAGATAAGTAGCAAATCTCTAATAAATTTGATTTCTCAATCTCATGCATTAAGAGCGTCCAATTTCAGGCTGGTCATACAACAAGGGGGAGCCTCTACTTATCTACGAGTACATGAACAACGGCAGCCTTGATCAACATCTGTTCAGGAGAGGTGGCAACGGGGAACAGCAGGAACAACAACAGGAAGACACACCTATTCGGCAATGGGAGACTCGTTACAGCATCGCGAGAGACATAGCCACCGGTCTGCACTACGTTCATCACGAGCATGAGCCAATGGTGCTGCACCGCGACATCAAGGCGAGCAACATTATGCTCGACTCCAACTTCCGCGCCCGTCTCGGTGACTTTGGCATCGCCTGCACGGTAGCTGCTGACAGGAGCTCCGTCACCGGCGTCGCCGGCACCTGGGGTTACATAGCGCCGGACTACGCGATGAGCAACAGGGCCACACGCCAGACTGACATCTATGCATTTGGTGTTCTGGTCCTGGAGGTGGTTACGGGCAAGAAGAACAGGGACGTGCCACCTGACGACGGCCACATTTCCGATTGGGTCTGGCGTCTCCATGGCAAGGGAAGGCTGCTGGATGCTGTGGACGATCACCAGCAGGCCGTCGTTCTAGATGAGGCTGAGCGTCTACTGCTCCTTGGCTTGGCGTGCACCAACCCCGATCCGACCAACCGTCCGAGCATGGCGGCGGCGGTGCAGGTCATCAGTAAGTTGTCGCCGCCGCCGGACGTGCCTTTCGAGAGGCCAGCGTTCGTGTGGCCACCCAAAGAGTGGTGTTCACTCGACTCTGATTATTGCACAACACAGAGCAATCTGGGGGGGATCTCGACCAGCACGGTCGAGCTGGTGCAGATCATGCAGGACCAGCCGCCCCTGGAGACACAGAGCAGCAGCACAAGGTTCTTCAGCGTGTGACTCCCCGTTGGCACAGGATCGCTATATATCTTTTTCTTTGGTTCAACTGAGTACCTAGTTATCTTGGTCATCCAGAAGTTAATTCTGGTTTGGACTATGGACCTCCACATATATCTGTTATTCGTTGTATACGAAATTTCGTGCATTTGCTGCTTTCTTGGCGGTCACGAGTCATGAATCTTTACTTTTTCTTTGTTTTGTACTATACCTTCTTCACGTGCATGATCCATCGTGAAGCTGTCGACTAATTCCATCAATCCCCTAAGAAATACGTGAATTTTGTCACGTTTTCAGGGCTGTCTATAGGGCACTTAGTATTTCTCGAGCCCCTAACACCCGATTTTGTATGCGTAGGGATTTTTGTGTCCGTAGGATATAGATAGAAGGCCAAGAGTCTTCCTTCAACCTCCTACTCTGTTCCTCCAACCTTGTTCCTCCGCTGTCACCCAGTGCCCCCACCACTCCGCCACCCAAACGAGCCGCAGCCCCGCCCGCAGCAGCCACCTCCCCTCTTGTCCCAACACCATCACCCCCGTGGCCCGCCTTGCACCACCGCCATGTCACCATCGTCGCCCCTCCACTACTTGGCCCAACCGGCCTCAGAGTTGAGACGCTACTCGACAACGTCATAGCCGACATCCTCCGTCGTTTCCTGGTAGGAAGCCTCGCATTGGCCTGGTGCGTCCAGCAATGGGGATCAGAGTTGAGACGTTACCCGACGACGTTCGCGCTACGCTATTTTCTGGAAGGGAGCACTTTATGCACATTGTTCTGCCCAACCGAACTTCATTCTGACCTATCACACGAGTCGCAAATGGTCTACCACCACGGTTGCAATTTGTGTACAACGGAAGTGGAAATCGGTTCAAGGGTTGAGTTGCAACTGGACTACCCAACCGGAATGCAACTGGCCTATCACATGAGTCGCAACTAGTCTACCATCACAGTTGCAACTTGTGTACGACTGAAGTTGCAATTGGCTGAAGGGTTGAGTTGCAACTAGCATACAAATGTTGCTGCAACCAGCCGACCAGTGCATTTGCAACTGGCCTACCCAACCGGAATGCATTCTGACCTATCACATGAGTCACAACTGGTCTACCACCACGGTTGCAATTTGTATACGACGGAAGTGGTAATCAGTTGAAGGGTTGAGTTGCAACCATACTACCCAACCTGAATGCAACTGGCATATCACATGAGTCGCAACTAGCCTACCACCATAGTCACAATTTGTGTACGATTGAAGTTGCAATCGGCCGAAGGGTTGAGTTGCAACTAGCATACAAACGTTGCTACAACCAGCCGACCAGTGCATTTGCAATTGGCCTACCTAACCGGAATGCATTCTGACCTATCACACGAGTCGCAACTAGTCTAGAGCTGAGTTGCAACTAGCCAACCAGTGCAATTGCAACTGGCCTACCCAACCGGATTCCAATCGGTATATAACCGAAAAAGTTTGCAACCGGTGCATCTAAACACATCATGTGCACACAGAATAATAGTTACCACTCGGAGTTTTGCAATTGGTATAACAACCAAAGTTGCAACTTGTAGGTTGAAGTACATGCAGATTCATTCAGACCTTTTATTGTCATTAGAAAAAAATAAAATAAACAATAACACTACACGCATTTAAGTACATGCAGATTCATTGTCATTGCCATCACTGTTTTCTTGGTAATTAACACAGCCAAATGTCTCATCCTTCCCACTCTACCCCCTCTTGTTCTTCATTCAACGGGCATGTTGTGCTGGCTAGTAACATTGCAAGTCTGGCACACTTTGCTCCAATAACTTCTTGTGTATGTGCCGTAAGGATTACTAGCTTCCTTACTCTTTTCAGCAGATTGACTTTCCTTACCAGATTTCCTACCTTTTGTGCATGACACCGGTGGCTCAGCCAGTGATATACCAGCTAGGTAGTTTGTAGAGGTTGGATCAAGGTTCGACTCAGGCTCAGGCTCGTTGGATTCCACAACAGCTACTACACTACAATCTAGTATCAATGCAGCAGCACCAACATTCTGGATCGCACCAACAGCCTGCAACTCACCACTTGCCCTCCTTGACAAATTGGATGGATGCATAGAAGAACCAACTTTTATGTCTTGGAGAGAAGCTCAATTCTAGGAGCGATCCTATCTTTCTGTATCACTGTTTCATCGTAAGCGCGATCTATTTTACTTCCTGCTCTGCCCAGCCTCATTAACTTAGGTAGTAGTTTTGACAGCCGCGACTGCTCCGTGTTGCCTCGTGACCCAACCTGCACAACATCATGTCTGTCCCATGTAACCACAGATCTCGCATCATGGGTCTATCATTTGAGAATGTACTTTTCCAGTATGCTCTGCACCTGCAAGTGGGTGAATGCTTTTATGATGTGCATGCAGAACAACCTTGCAGTTTTGTAGTATATTTTGTTTAATATATAGAAACACCCACGCAACATTGATGTACCACTGGATAGGTAACAAGGTTGCAACTAGCTTACCTGCATGCTCCCACAGTTTGCATTCGCATTCATACACTCCTGCTTCCTTATCCACCACCACCCTAAAAGCATATCGCGCCCAGCAGAAGCTCCCAAGCCCTTCTCATGCGTCACCAAGTAACCATCCCCCACTTCTGGATTAGGCTCTACGACAAATGTTGTGCTGTTACCATATAACTTTTTTATTCCTGGTACACAGCTCTCGTGTACACTCAGTTGAGCTGCTCATCGAATCTTAATTTGCCATCTCGGTCGACCTCAACCTGCACAAAATTATTTTTGCACGACTACTTTTTGCACGAGGGAAGATTCCATTGTCCTTGTAAAGTAAGTCAAGTATCATTCCGGCAGTAGAAAACTATAAAACAAGATCAATACACAAATGTTGTGCATGCTAAATTACATAAGAGAATGGTACAGTGCAGACATTTTCAGGTGATACGTATACCTGTAATATACAGTATTTCAAGGACAGGCTCAGCCCTGCCCGTTTACCCCAACATCAAGCAATATTCACATATAGCAGATCTTTTCACAAAAAAATGGATAAGAGTTCGACTAGAAATGTGTACTTTGCAATCCAATGCAAAGATATAAAATGGAAATGTGAAACAAAGAAAGCCGGTCAGTCAAGGAAAAGTGAAACGTGTAGCCAAACTGCTTTCGGAGTCCATGTGGTTGGGCTTGAAAGCAGGGATTACTAAAATGAACAAGAATATTTTTTTAAGTGTTACTGTAGTGCGAAGGCGGACTACTTTTTGCAGCCGGGAAGGTTCCGTATGTTCTTGTAAACTAAATCAAGTATCATCGCAGTAGTAGAAAACTACCCCCTTCTTTCCAAAATAATACTATTTGTTTTGATATTTTCTAAATATATAATTTTTCTATGTATCTAGATGCATATCAAGAGTTATATACTTAGAAAAGTCGAAACGAATAATAATTTGGGAGCGAAAGATGGTAATATAAGATCAATAAAAAATGTTGTGCATGCTAAATTACTTATCGGTGAGCAAAAGATAATCGTACAATGTAGACATTTCAGGTGATATGTATACGCGTAATACAGTATTTTTTTAAAGACATGCTCTGTGAAGAGCGAAAGCCCTGCCCGTTTACTCCAACATCAAGCAATATTCACATTGCACGTCTTTTCGCCGAGAAAAGGACAATCCTTCGACTAGAAATGTGTACTTTGCAATGCAAAGATATATAAAATGGAAATGTGAAACAAAGAAAGCCCGTGCCCGTCTAACTGCAAAGATATGTTCACATTGCACGTGGTTGTGCTAGAAACCAGAGATTAATAAAATGAACAAGAATACTTTTTTCTCACTAAAATAGAAAAGAACCGATGTGAGGTGTGGCCCCCAATGCCCCGCATCCACAGCAAGTCCGCAACCCCAACAAAGTTAAAGCTCGAGGCCTTCACGGAGAGGAAACACAGACCTGAGCTGAGGAAGTTGCATGCTGTGATGGGCTTTCCGCTCAGGCTGCAGGTTGTGGTTTGGCTCTCCACCCTTGCCCTCCTCAGCATCCCCTATTCCCACTCTAAATCATGCGGATCACTCGACGACGAGCAGCATCCATCGTGGGAATTGGACTACTACACCTTCAGCACAAGGTTGGACAGACTCCACAACTATAAGATGGTCAATGAGTCAGGCTTCTTAGGGGACTTTACACGGCATGATGTGGTCGACATGCCCAAGGATGCCCTAGGACTGCTCCACATCCCTCTCATGGTGCAGCTCTGCAGCTTTTGGACCGATCTGGATTACGAGCTCCAGGTCCGTGAGAGGTCATTCGCCGTCTCGTTCACGATGAGTCTCTATCAACAGCCATCATGGAAGAAGCATACCACGACGGCGGCGGAAGATCAAAGGCAAGATCTCCCACAGACGCTAAGCTTCCTTATCCTCCCCGTCGTCTTCTGGGAACTCTATGATGGAAAATCCCTTGCTGAACAACTGAAGCTCAGTGCGGAAGGCACGCTCGCGTTGAGTGAGGTGGCGCCAGGTGGTGGCAGCAACGTTTCCGTGGAGATTGGTAAGCTTGCTTATAGTGGAGACATCAGCCTGGCTTGCCCATACTACGGTTCCTTTACACCTCTGGGAGTCAATGTTGCCATCATCGAGCCTGCTGCTGCTACGGCCAGCTAGACGGTGTGGATTGAGTACCTCAGCTCCAAGCACAGCTTATCAGTCTACGTCTGCGCCGGCAAAGACAGCCCACGACCGAAGATACCCATCGCCGTGAAGGAGGACGTCAGATTTGCTGACGGGGCTTACTCCTCCGCCAGCTTTGCCTTGTTCTCCTTGGTTGGGCAACTCCTGCAGGTCCATGCCTGGAATTCCACGGTAGTCAGACACCAACTTGCTCTTACGGATGGAGAGAGTGTAACCGTGTCCATATTCATCGGCATGGTAATTGCCTCGATGGCCACGGCAGCCGGTGTGTTTGTGGTATGCACCTTCAGGTCCATTCGGCGAAGGTGGAAGGAGGAGCGGGATGAGTTCGCCAGAACCATGCAGCGCCTCCCGGGGGTGCCAATACAGATAGAGTTTGCCGACATCAGAATGGCCACCAACAACTTCCACGACACCGCCAAGTTGGGGAAAGGCGGATTTGGCTCCGTCTACGGATGCACGCTTCCAGCCACTGCAACCAGGACGGAACAAGCCATGGAGGTGGCCGTCAAGAAGTTCACGGGGGAAGTTAAGGAACGACGCTACGAGGACTTCCTAGCGGAAGTCAGCATCATCAACCGTCTGCGCCACAAGAACATCGTCCCACTCGTCGGTAAGTACCCTGTCTACCTGCACTTGCCATAGGGTGTTGGATCTTTAGTCTGGATTAAAATTCATGTCACATCAAATAGTCAGTGGCTAATTAGGATGACTAAACATGAGCTAATTATAAAACTAATTACACAGATGGAGGTTAATTCACAAGATGAATCTATTAAGCGTAATTAATTCATCATTAGCATATGTTTACTGTAGCATCACATTGTCAAATCATGGACTAATTAGGTTTAATAGATTTCATCTCAAAAATTAGTCCCCATCTGTGCAATTAGTTTTGTAATTATCTTATATTTAATACTTCTAATTAGTATCTAAACATTCGATGTGATAGGAATTTTAGGAGGTGGATGGTGTTGGGTTGGTGAAAATGTAACACCATCGGATCTTGCAACCGTTTGCTTGGACCTCCTCTGCAATCCAATACCACGTGATCGGATCCCAGGCAGGCATCGACCCATTCCACCTCTCCCTGCCGGTATCACATCATATTATTTAGAGCAACTCCAAGAGGCTGCTAATCTTACCCTCAATACCTTTTTAGGAAAAAAGAGAGAAAAAATGAACTCCAACAATCCACCTAAACCTTTCCCAATTTTTTAGCGACGCTAAAAAAATGCCTGCCACCGCGTATATTTTAGCGTTGGTGTTCCTCCCCCAATCCTGATTCCCGCACGCCCGCGCATCCCTTCCGATGGGCCCAATACGATGACGTGGCCTGTGTTTGAAATATGGGAGCTATTTATTAGCGATCTGCTGTGGACTAATATGTTTTTGGGGGAAATTTTTTTAGGAGAACCCCCAATACATAGTTTTGGGGAAGAATTTTTTAGGATACTATTGGAGTTGCTCTATACCATTACATGGAGCAACGAAACAAAGTCTTAATTGTTTTCTTCAACTGACAAATAAAGATCGTTCTATATATGTTTTCCTCAGTGAAATTTGGTGGCTTTATTTAACTATGAGGATACACAGAAAAAAACAACATTGATTGACCTCATATATGAGTATGTTACTAGATCAATATATGAGTGATGTTACTTGATCAATTTTTCCCTTTATTTCTTTCAGCTCACCCAAAATAATACCTGATTCCGCAACACCTTTAACCTTGGTGCTAAGCACCTAAAAAGTAAAACCATTTTTTTTTCTAAAAGGTAGCTGGGATGCCACAATTAACAATCAGTAGACATATAGTACGCCAAGCCAATAACCGGGTGTGCATAAGTGGATGCCACGCCTTGGCCCACTGCTTCATGCCTTGGTTCATATTTTTATTCTACGATAAAATATTCTTGGAAGCTAATAAGGATCTTCCAAACATTGCCACATACATTTTCTTACTATAATTAATCCAATCAACCTTTCCCAACAGTACGATGGGGTGGATGTAAAGATAAGGGTTATCGCTTTCTTTCCTTAAGTGACAGAAGCCCACTATTGCGAGAACTCGAACGTAGTTAACTTACAGGATAAGCTAGCATAATGAAAGGAACACCAATTGCATAATTTCTTTTGAAACCGACGCACACGCTCAAATACACATGCGCACACTCGCCCCTACGAACACATACACGCATATTAACGAAGTGACCACTGGTACCTCACTATTGACGGGCACATCGCCTGCCACTAAAAGAATAGCGTCGGTTAAATTCTGAAATAAATTTAAGAAAATACGAGCACCAAAGCCAAGTCGAAGACTCGAATCTGGTAAGCAGCTTCTACGACAAGGAACCTACGCACCAATTGCATAATTAAATGGACTAAGTTGAAAAAGCTTCCTTTGGCGTGTAGGACTAAGCTGAGCTTCCTTTGGCGTGGAGGATTATTGTCGGCACAGTGAAGTAGTGGAGGGGTTGGCCCTCGGGGCACTGCCATGCGTTCCCATGATGGTAGGGATGTGGGGCAAGCTTTCCTGTTCTCATTACTCTACCTTTACCGACATATAGGTGCCAGAGCCCTCTTGATGCCTCCGAGTAATTAATTTGTAGAGCCGACCATGAGTAGTTTCGGAAGATATTCCTGAACCTTCACCTATAGCAACGACACATGTGCAAATTGGAACATCCTGCTAATCTCTACAAAGATCTAAGCAAAACATTGAGAGAATTACATGTCAATAAAATTATGAAACGTTAGATGTGCCCGTGTTTCTAAAGATCAAAGGTAAAAGAAAAGATCTTCGTCCCGTATATTTACTTGATTGCTCGATCTCATACTTATAGTGCGCAAATTTCAGGCTGGTCATACAACAAGGGAGATCCTCTACTTATCTACGAGTACATGACATACGGTAGCCTGGATCAACATCTCTTCCGGGGAGGCGGCAATGGTGATCAGCGGTTACAACAGGAGGACGCATCGTCTATTCGGCAATGGCACAGCCGCTACAGCATTGCAAGAGACATAGCAACCGGCCTGCACTATGTTCATCATGAGCACGAGCCAATGGTGCTGCACCGTGATATAAAAGCGAGCAACATTATGCTGGATTCCAACTTCCACGCCCGTCTAGGTGACTTTGGTATTGCCTGCACGGTAGCTGCGGATAGGAGCTCCGTCACCGGCATCGCTGGCACCTGGGGGTACATATCGCCGGAGTACGCGATGAGCCGTAGGGCGACACGCCAAACTGACATCTACGCATTTGGGGTTCTCATTCTCGAGGTGGTGACGGGCAAGAAGAACAGGGACGTGCCACCAGACGACGGCCACATCTCCGATTGGGTCTGGCGTCTCCATGGGGAAGGGAGGCTGCTCGATGCTGTGGACGATCACCAGCAGGCCGTTGTTGTAGATGAGGCAGAACGCCTACTGCTCCTTGGCTTGGCGTGCACTAACCCCGACCCGACCAACCGTCCTAGCATGGCTGTGGCTGTGCAGGTCATCAGCAAGTTGGCGCCGCCGCCGGACGTGCCTCCTGAGAGGCCAGCGTTCGTGTGGCCGCCCAAAGAGTGGCGTTCACTAGACTCTGATTATTGCACAACAGAGAGCAATCTGGGGGGGATCTCGACCAGCACGGTCGAGCTGGTGCAGATCATGCAGGACCAGCCGCCGCCGGAGACACAGAGCAGCAGCACAAGGTTCTTCAGCGTGTGACTCCCCGTTGGCTCAGGATCGCTATCTTTTTCTTTGATTCAACTGAGTACCTAGTTATCTTGGTCATCCAGAAGTTAATTCTGGTTTGGACTATGGACCTCCACATATATCTGTTATTCGTTGTATACGAAATTTCGTGCATTTGCTGCTTTCTTGGCGGTCACGAGTCATGAATCTTTACTTTTTGTTTGTCTTGTACTATACCTTCTTCATGTGCATGATTCGTCGTGAAGCTGTCAACTAATTCCATCAATCCGCTAGGAAATCAGTGAAATTTGTACGTTTCCAGGGCTGTCTACAAGGCACTCCAGAATTTCTCAAGCTCCAAACACCCGATTTTTATGTCCGTAGTTGAATCGCCAAGAGTCTTTCTTCAACCTCCAATCTGTTCCTGCTCTGTTTCTCCAACCTGGTTGCTCCACAGCCACCCAGACCAGCTGCCCCCCCCCCCCCCTCCCCATCCCGCCGCTGCCCAAACAAGCTGCAGCCACCTTCCCGCTCATCCAGATGCCATCACCCCCGCGGTCCGCCTTGCACCACCGCCGTGTCACCGTCGTCGCCCTCCTCTACTTGGCCCAACCGGCCTCACCGCCCCTGCACCTGCCACCTCCGCCGGCCATCCCTCTAGGGTCGCCGGTTAGATCTCAACTCCCAAAACAACCCGGAACCCCTAACCTCGCTAGAGCTCACCGGCCTCAAGGAAGATGGGTTGAACAAGAGGAAGAGAAATTCAAGTGTCACGGGGCTTCAAAATGCTCGGGTATAATTTAGCTTTCACGTTTCCAAATGTGTCTTAAGATGCATAGGAGTAATCGGTTTGGTTTAACAAGGCAAGAATTGGCTTCAGATTACATTGCATCACATTGTAGAAGCAGAGCTTTAGTTCGAATTTGTTAAGACATAAGACACGGTTTAGTATCGTGTAGGGTCCGGATGTTTTTGTCCACCTTACGAAGGGAAGGCAACTCTGATTCAAGTTCTGACATACGCATGCACAGTTTTATTAGTTGCCTCGACTTAAGCTTGCACGGACCTGAAAAAGAAAAGCTTCCAAACCTTAACCTAGTAACAAGAGAGCCAAGAGTCACGCCATCGCATGCGTCCAACAATGGAGATCGGACTTGAGACGCTACCCGACGACGCCATTGCCGACGTCCTCCAATCGTTTGCCGGCAGGAAGCCTCGCCACGCCCGGTGTGTCCAACAATGGAGATCAGAGTTGAGACGCTACCCGATGACGCTGGCGCTACGCTATTTTCCGGCAGGGAGCACTTTTATGCGCACTGTCGAGGCGGTTCCATTACAAGGTATATGCTTGTCTACGATCAAACCATTGAGTTTTTATTTTTATGACAGTTTATGACTGACTGGCTAGCTTAGCCTAATCCCAATACATCATATCGTGTTACACTCTAATTTTAGCATCTTATTATTACTAATTGGAGGTTCCTTTTGAAACCTCTAGGTAAAGCCACGTAGGATTTCTAGGTGGTCACTCTAGAAAAAGAGAGAAATCCTAAAAATTCTCACAAAAAAGCAAAACATCTTACTGTCAATCGATAGATTCAAATCATCGTAGCCATTGGATCTATTATGTTTTCTAAAAAATTACCCACCTATACCATTATGAAAATAGCTTAAAGTAACCCCTAAATCTATATATAAATTACCCACCTATGCCATTATATAAAATAAACTAAAGCAACCCCTAATCTTCATCTAAAATTACCCACTTATGCCATTATAAACAATATTTCAAATAACCTCCTAATTTGCAACTGAATTGCCCACCACTATTACTTAAAAAACTTAAAGTAACCCCTTAAATTTGCATCTATATTACCCACACATGCCATTATTAAAAGTAACATGAGGTAACCCTACGTTTGAATCAAGTAACCTTAATTAAAAATATACAACAATATATGATTCTAAATCATTTATATCTTGCACTATTGGTATATGATACAATAATTAAGGTCTATACGCATGATGTGTGTCATCATTTATAAAGATATAAAGTGATGTAAATATAGATTTTTATGCTAAAATTGGGTTCATTAAACAAATTCAAGTGCATACCTGCGATGCAAAGTCAAAAATTAAAGATTATAAATGTGGATGAAAATATTATAGAGTAATTACTAACTAAAATCTATGACAATTGGATGAAGCTATTAAGTATATATCTATATAAGTATCGTGTTCGAATATTTAACAAACGAGAGGTAGCTTATGGTAATAGTTTTGTAGCAATGTAGTCTTATTTTTTTCTGTTGGAGGCTCTTCATTAGTTCCCACAAGACAAGCTAGAAAAAAGAGACAAATTCTCATGAAAATTAAAAACATCAAACACCAATTCTGTAAACTCTAATAATCATAGCTATTGATCTATTATATTTTCTAAAAAGTTACCCACAATTATCATCGTGAAAATGTTCAAAAATAAGCTCTAAACCTATATCTAAATTACCGAGTTCAGCTATTATAAAACATAATCTAAAGTAACCCCATAATCTTCATCCAATTTACTAATACACATCATTATAAAGCATAACTTAAAATGTCATTCTAAAATTTTATCTATGTTACCCATGTGTGTCGTTATTAAAATAACCTAAAGTAAACACCTCAATATTAATCTAATTATCTTCATGTGCATCATACCCAAATGTCAAAATTAAATTACTATATGATTCTAAATTACCTATTTATGTCATTGTTAATATAAAAATACTAAGTTAAAGTATATACACATGATGAGTGTCACCATTTAGACCATTTATACATGTATGTGAGGAATCGATGAAAAATATTGTTTTGCATGCTAAACATAATGTATGGAGGATTGGAGGTGTGACACAAAATGGAAAAAGTACAAATATGGATGAAAATATGCATAGAGTAATTATTAATTAAAAATCAATCACAACTGGACAAAGATAGGTACATATCTATATAAGTATTATGTTGAAGTATTGAAAAATAAGAGAGCAGTAGGTAAACAATTTTGATTATTAGCTAGGAGTTTAATTTCTAAATAATTTTCAAATACAATAGCTTCTAAAAATACTAGCCCGTGCGGGAGCACAGTTTGATGGACTAGTGTCATATAAATACATGTATGTATGGTGAAGTAACTCAACCAATGCGTAGTGTTTTTTCGTGTTGTTTCTTAGGCTAGCCCTAGTACAAGTTAAATAAGTTGCCACGTAAATAGGGTTAAAGAAGAGAGAATAATGTTCTATCTCCATGGAGATACTGTCCGGAGTCGATATCAAAGACTAGAAAAATTATATGCATGCATTGGGCCCATTGGTATACATACAACACATCCACCAATAAATTGACTTGGAGTTCCTAAGAATCAACACAACATACTGTGCATTGGATGGGTTGTAATATGATATGAGAATCTTGGTAAGAGTGATATGTAAAATGTGTTCCAAGTGTTGTATCTATGATAATGGGCCAAAGCATATATATACGGTTTTCTAGTCTTGCATATTAAGCCCATGTTGTATCTCTATGATGTTGCTTTTTCTCTCTTCTTTTTTATAGGGCCATCAAAGCCAAAGGACATTGGTGACCCGCAACAAATGCGTATGGTATTGTGCACTAGGATTAGCTTTGGTGTTCACGTAGACCCGTTCTATTTGTGTTAGCCTTCCTCGCACATTTTAGTGTAATGCTTGTTTTTTTGTTAAGTGCACCATCTTGTTTTTTGTCACCATAATAGCAATATTTTCCATGCATTTGATGCCATATTAATTAATTTACTTTTAAATCTTAAGCATATAGGCACGAATAGGGCATGATAAATTTCATTGATCTGTCTTTCAGGCTTCCAATGTCAGGTCATAAATACAAACTAGTTAAGACACCGCCAAACATTGAGGGTGGAAAACCATATATATGGGGAGATCAGAGAACATGAATCCTCAGCGAATCACGTTACATGATATGCTTCGGAGTGGTAGTTCATAGCCAATTATTCCTGGTTGGTAGTTCATATGCCTCAGCAAATCAATAGAGGGATGGAGCTTCGATGGTCCTCCGGTGGAAAACGGACCTTTAGTCCCGGTTGGTAGGGGTCATAGATCCTGAAAATCCATTCAGAACTCATTATTCGAGATAAAAGGGGGTCCTTTAGTCCTGGATCATTCATCCCAGACCCCGGTTGGTAACACGAACCGTGACTAAAAAGTTCCAAAAAGATAAAAAAAAATGTCTGCTCCGCCCGTGCCTGCCGGCGCCGCTCCACTCGACCCAGCACCGCCTGGCCCGCACCAGCCGGCCGCCCACTCATGCCCCCCGTGCACCGCTCGGCCTGGAACATGGAACAGGAGAGAAGATAAGGGATAGGAGAGGAGGAGAGGAAAGGAGGAGATAATTGAAAGAGGGAGAGAGGGGGGAGATAAAGGCTCGGGGAGACATTTAGTCTTGGTTGAAATACAATAGGGACTAAAGGCCTTTAGTCCCGGATGGTAATTTCAACTGGATCTGAAGGGGCGGGGGGCTTTAGTCCTGGTTGGTGTTTCAGCCGGGATAAAAAGCTCCCTCGTCCTACTAGCTATTAGAACCAAGACTAAAGGTGCTCTTTAGTCTTGATTAATATTACCAATCAGGACTAAAGAGTCCCCGTCGGTGGTGAATTTTTGACCCGGGAGTAAAGGTATTTTAGTCCTAGGTCCAAGGTCAGTCGGGACAAAAGCTGCTGAATGGAAGGTCAGTTCTCTACTAGTAGTCATAGAAGACAGTGATGACAACTCCTAAATTGTATCTTGTGAGAATTTTGAGGGGGACTCCGATAATGATGATTTGCTTTCTCCTCAAGTTGGAGATAGTGAGGACAACACCATGGAAACTTTATCGGAGATGATATATGACGCAGATGGAGATGATATATGAATTTCAATTCATATGCTTATACTTCTAAAAATCACTCAATGTGTTTATACTTAAAAAAATTAGGTTAAATATTTCAATTCATATGCTTATACTTCAAAAATCATCCCATGTGTATATACTTAGAAAAATTAGATTAAGTATTTCAATCCATATGCTTATACTTCGAAAATCAATCCATGTGTATATACTTAGAAAAATTAGATTAAGAATTTCAATTCATTTGCTTGTACTTCAAAAATATTTCAATTGTTCAAAAAAATTAGATTAAGTATTTCTAATTCATTTGCCAATGACACAGATAATGACCAAGAAGGAAAAAACTTGTCGATACCGAAGTTTTCAGGGCAATACAAGAACAATTATGTGGATTTCTTCTGGAGGAGGTTGCAAATCCTACGGGGGAGTTTCATAATGATAGATATAATCTAGTGCATGCTCCAGAGTCAGGTTTATAATAGTAAATATGATATGTGTATGCACAATATGTCTATATATAAATATGTGTAATATTATTCATATATGTGTATGCACAATATGTATATATATATATATATATAATATTATTTCAAATGTTATATTAAAGATAAATAGAACTTTACATATACTAGCAGAAATGCCCGTGTGTTGCAACGGGTCCTTACTTGCTCTCACATTATTATTCGTTTGTTCCTAATATGTTAGCTTTGCTTCACAATATGTTGGTGCGTTATCCCTAATAGTCCTCTCTTTGCAAGTATAGTAGTAGAAGATTTTTATGGGTGGTTTGATGCCATCTGTTTATTACGTGTGACCCACACATGGAACTCGTACGTTCCAACGGAATCGGGGGCGGGCACAATTTTGAGTGGCGTACCACTGTTCGGAGTCCCATTGCCACGGTAGAAGGCGACCTAAGATGGGAGTGGCATCAAGATGTATGACGATGAAGACAGCGCAACCGTTGTTGGGCTCCGTAAACAGAAACAAAGCTAAGGATGAGAATGATTAAGTCTGAAGGCTGTATTTTGTTCATACAAAAATTTTGCATACGATCTCGGATGAATACAAACTTTATATCAAAATTGTAGAGCTCGATGAGATTTTAAAATTTGTAGTTGATAACTTTTTCATTCGAGATTGTTTAGTAGTCCAAAAATGTGTTATAAGTTCACAGAAGAAACACATTTGCCACGTTATCGATCCACAACTCCGAAATCGAGCATTCCTATTAGCCGAACTCTCCTACCACCCTTCCCTCTCACAAGACAACCTTATCTCCTCAATCTCTCTCTCTTCTCTCCCACCTCTCCTCTCTTTCCCGACCCTATCTCCCCTCTCTCTCTCTTCACTGCTACCTCTCCTCTCTCTCTTCTCTCCCACCTCACCGGCGCGTCACCGCGGAGGAGCCCCGGCGGCCGGCGTGGCCACCTTAGCTTGACGCCGGTAGCGGAGGCAGCCGGCGCGGCCACCTCGGCCCGACCCCGCTGACAGAGGCGGCCGGCGCAGCGGCCACCCCGGCCCTAGCCTCGGCGACGGAGGCAGCCGGCGTGGCCCCTAGCAGCATGGGTGGCCGGTCGGCTCCAGCTCCACGGTGGCGATAGATGGCGCAGCCTAGGCGAGGCTGGCTTTTGTGGGCGCCTTCACCTCCACAATTGCAGTAAAGTTTGAGGACTTTTTTGCAAAATCATCAAGACATATTCCAAGGACTGAAGTTGATTACAAAAAAGTTGAGGGATTTTTTTATAAACCAACCACAACGGTCGGAAGAAACAACAATAGTTTAATATTAGGTATAGATTAGCGTATTAGAACTAGTATACGTAAAGGAAACAAATTCGAAATATGAATATAGAATAAAGAAATAGAAAATAACAAAAGAAAGGAAAAAAAAGTACCCGTTGGGAATACCAACTGGTATTAACGAGGCTGTCCCTGCGCGCTGCTTGGCAGGCCCTTTAGTATCGGTGGGTATCCTCAATCGTACTAAAGGGTACCCTTTAGTACCGGTTATTTCAACCAGTTCTAAAGGACCCCCCCTCTAGTACCGGATTGCTAATACTGATTGTACAACTGGTACTAGAGGGGGGTTTGGGACCGGTACTAGAGCCACCTTTTCCAGTGGATGAATACTATGTGGTAGGGGCATTTGACATCCTTGGATTCCATCCTTATAAGGAAGTTGTCTATTTGGATGATGAAATTGGAGCAGGAGCCTATGACTTGAAAAGTTCAAACATTTGGTATTTGGAAAACTCACACCCCAAAACTGATGAAAGCCTTTCATCAGATGGTATATATGAGTCATTCGTGTACACACCGTGTATGATTGGAGAGCTGCATAAATGTATCATTGGCCAGAGCTCGCATCTAAAAGATTAGCCTTGGTTACATACACTAGTGGAAACTCACCTTTAGTCCCGGTTGGTAGGGACACTACTAGAAAAGTGACCTCTCATCCCTAGCCTTAGTACCAGTTGCATTTGGATAGTGCCTAGAGCACACCATGCATGAGGACCCATCTAGTACCAGTTTGGGGCGACAACTGGTACTAAAGGGTGAGCATTAGTACCGGTTTGTGGCACCAACTAGTACTAATGCTCCACACAACCTCTAGTACCGGTTGTTCGCATCAACCGGTACTAAAGGGGGCAATCTCTACTAGTGTGGCACCCCCCTTTAGTACTAGTTCGAGGTACCAAATGGTACTAGAGGGTACACCTTTAGTACTGGATTGTGACCCCAACTGGTACTAATTTTCTTTCTATAAATACCCTCCTTCTTCCTCCATCCCGAGCCCCAACCTCCAGCTTGAGCTTCACCCAGTCCATGGTGCCATAGGGGGAGGTTTTGTTGGATTTGTGACCATTTTTTGGGGATTTCACTCATTCAAATGTTCTAAAAGTTAGAAACTTCATCCTCCCTTCATACATGGTTAGTATACTAAGTTTTATGCTTTAGAGGTAGAGTAGTTTGTGATTTTTAGAATAAGGTACAATGGGGAAATTGTTCATTTATATGAATGTATTATTTAGGGGATTTCACTCATTCAAGTGTTCTAAACTTCATACTCCTTTTGATACATGGTTAGTATACTAAGTTTTATGCTTAAGAGTTAGAATATTTTATGATTTTTAGAATAAGGTACAATGGGTAAATTTTTCATTTATACGAGGTTAGAGAAATCATTTCATTTTTTTTGGATGCCATGATTAGTACTAGTCAAAGAAATTTATATGAGGTTTGAGGAATAATTTCATAGTTTAGTACTTTTCAAATAGAGGTACGTAATTAGTCATTTTTTGAATAAGGTGTACAATGGAGAAAATTTTCATTTATATGTTATGTTATCAAATTGTAGTAAATAATGTTCATTTCTTGCTAATTCAAAAAAATTTCTATATTCTCTAGGTATTCAACATTTTTACTACAATTTCCACAGCTCAAGATTCACCCTATCCATAGTGCCATAGGGGAGGTGTTGCTGGATTTATGATCATTTATTGGGGATTGCAATCATTCAAGTGTTCTAGAGGTTAGAAACTTCATCCTCCGTTGGTACATGGATAGTAAATTTCAAAAACCAAGCCATGTGTATATACTTAGGAAAATTAGATTAAGTATTTCAATTCATTTTCTTATAGTTGAAAAATGACGTGTAGAACTTGCTGAATGCTTCAATTTAGGTAGATATTCATGCAATTGATGTCTATAGTTGGTATGGTAAGGTTGATCGATTACGTGTCTAAAGTTTATTTGTGTATTAATTTTTGGTAACTTCATATGTAGGTAAGTTGACGTCATCCGGGTGTGAATACAAGCGACATAGGTGGTACGTGCATTAAGTGGGCGAGTCCAATTCGAATGCTCCCGGACCTCCTACCCTTCCAGTACCTCTTTGTAGATGTGGCGTGCAAGCTGAGGTGAAACAATCAAGGCACCCAAAGATAGCCGGAAGAGCCTTCTATGTGTGCAAGTGGACGTTTGATCCAATGCCTGCCGCACCTTGTGATTTTTTTCAGTGGATAGATAGACCCGACAAATATGATCCTAGGATCCACCTATTCCCATACGATAGCACATAGCTTAAACCATACCACTAGTTTAGGCATTGGGTTCCTCCTCCACCAAACCCAGCTAGAATGATCGAGTAGAGAAGCAGGAGGCTGCTTGTAGGCGTGTGAGGGATCCTCCCATGTGCAAGTGTGGAGTTGTTGCTAAGCTTATGCATCCTAACTTAGGGGTTCCACCTAAGTTCACTCCATTCTTTTGATGCTCGCTAACATCCCATGTAAGTTTAGTAGGAGAATGTTAGTATGATGTGTAGGAAGCAGTGTTAGTTTTTTGATATGCACCGTTTAATCTTGTCACCGGTTTTTATGCAGGATGGGTGGCCGCTATGTGATTTCAATGAGTATATCTATGGGTCTAAGCCGATGTGGCCAACGGAGGAGCAAGTGCGGGAGTTCGAGAGTGGAAAGGCACCATGGTCATGTGTGTCCTCTCCTAGTCGTAGATGCAAGTGTGGTATATTGGCAACAAAAGGTGCGGTGCCTTCTGAGCTTGGATATGGTTTGTTCTATGGCAATGCACATGGCGAGTACTGGGTGAGTAACTATTCATCTCTTTTGTTGATCGTTTATCCCATTATATGTGAAATGTGTATCCATTGTTTCAAATTTGTAACAATATGAACATCTTGTTGCAGGAGGGAAGGACATGTGATCGGGAAGACTTTTCTGGTCGTCGTGATTTATTGTTAAAGTTGGGTCGTACATCGGAACCATGGAAGTCAAGAAAAATACAAGAACTGATAGAAAAAGTTTAGGAACGAGTATGATGTGCCTATTCCTAACAGTGACTTACTTTAGGGGAAAATATACCAAGACATGGTTCGGGAGACTGGAGTGAAGCCTTAAGGACTTTATGCAAAGGAAATTATAATTAAGTATTGGAGGCAGCTCAGAACCAAGTGTCGACGCCATGTAACTAAAGATGAGAAGAGAGAAAATAGGAGGAAGTTGCAGGAGATGAGGGAGTTGGAGAGACAAAGGTTGAGGGAGAAGAGAGATCGTATAGGTTTTGTGGTTGATCCGAATGCAAAATACCCTAAGGGTTCACGGGAAGAATATTTGCAGAAGGTTAGGGGGAGGATTGAAATGGAAGAGTTACAAGAAAGGGTGGAAGAAGTGCAGATGGAAGAGATGAAGGCACTTGTTGCCGCTTTACCTATTGGTAAGGTTATTGTGGATAAGAAAGGGAAGGGAGTTGTTATTGCGGGGGATAATGATGAGTTACTATGTAAAGGTGACTCCGACTAGATGAACGTGTTCATTGAGCTTTTTTATGTTTCTCTTTAGTTGTGAATACTATGTTCATTTGTGAGAGAACTATATATGTGTATTGCGAAGAACTATATTTATTGTGAGAACTATGTTTATTTATTGAGAAACATGTATTATGTTATTTGCATTGAGTACATGGGCATGGTCGTGATAGCGATAAGCTCTTTTCAAGCAATCATTTTGCCGGCTGCTGGGCGCCTGGCCGTGACAGAGCTAGTACAAATCCAGCACGCTAGATTCCAGATTGTAGCAGGGGACGGCGACGCACCCGACATCACCGCGTAGGGGCTCTATGGGAATTCATAGCAAGGTAGGGATGCAGCTAGTGGGAACCCCGACGCTGGACGCGCGACCAAAACCGGTGCTGGGTAGTAGAAGCCCACCGGCGGCAGGGCCACCACAGGTAGGCCCATGTAGAGCTGAGCATGGCCGGCGGCGGGTCGATGGACACATTCCACATGTAGGGCAGAGTATGTATTTGAAACACTACAAGAAGGTTTGTGACCATTTACAATTCTCATGTCTTATTTAACTTTCTTATCTGGCTAAAATATTATTTAACTAATTTTTGCGTGGTTAAAATATTAAATATTTTAATTTTTTTAAGCAGCATTAAATATTAAACAATAAATTTATGTACAATTAAACTAGAACATGATTAAGTCATGGTAAACATGTTAAGAACACTAGAGGCACTATTCTTATAAATTTTTGCATGGTCAAAAAATCTATTTTTTTGAATTGTAGAGTTAATATAAGTAATATAACCATTATAACCTATTACTAAGTTAAAATTAATAACTTTACCATATTTGATATTTGACCGCATCTGATATTTTTATAGTGTATATCTAATAAACATGAAGCTACCAAATTATTGTTATAATTTTTATGAATGTTATTTAATTTAGTATGCAATAAATTAATATAATAGCAATTGTAAAAGAAAGGAAAAATGAAAACAAGGTGATGGAACCCCTCTAGTACTGCTGCTTAACAACAACCGGTACTAGAGGGGCATTTTCATTTCCCACGCGGGGGGAACCTCTAGTATCGGTTGTTGTTTACACCCGGTAATAGAGGGGCTCTAGTACCGGGTGTAGTTTGGAACTGGTACTAGAGGAGGGTGTTAGTGTTTTGTACCTGGCAACCTACTACGGAAGTATCTGGGGTAGTGTTTTGCTTGATGGGTGTTGCCGAATTCAGGAACTCGATGGTCACGTAGGGACGCGATTTAGACAGGTTCGGACCGCTAGATCGTGTAATACCCTACATCCTGTATGTTGTTTGCTTGTATTGCATTGAACTTGTTTTGACGGGGTCTCTGCCCACCCTTATATATCTGGGGAGCAGGGTTACAGGGTAGATTTTTGCACAAGAGTACTAGTCAGATGTGATTACAGAGTTCTACTCTAACTCAGAAGAGTAGTTTCCTTGTTCTCCGACTAGTCTTCAAGAGTCCATGTAGTCTATGTTTCCCTGTGTAGTAGTCTTCATGTCCTGATGAGTACATCTCCTTGTGTGGGTCCGTACAGAGCTTCTTGTGGCCCCGGGGATGTATGCCTGATGAGGGGGAAGGGGGGTTATATGCCGCTCAGTGCTAGCCCTTGCCCACACTTAGCCATTTTCACTCACCGCCGCCTCGTCTTCCTCCGCGTGATCCGCCGCCGTGTCGTCGACTCTGGCGCTGTCCCCGTCGACTCCGACACCCACGCCCCCGGCTGTCGGCCCCGTCGACTCCAGCCATCACCTCTATCACCTCATCTCCAACGCCGCGCCGCCCCGACCCCGTCGCCTCGACGCCGCACACGTCCCCCGCTGTCTCCCCCGACGCCGGCTGCCCCTGTCTCCCCCGCCCCCGGCCGGCCTCCATCACCTCCCCTCCGATGCCGCGCCGCCCCAGTCCCGTTGCCTCCGACATGGCGCGCGCGCCCGTCTCCCCTGATGCTAGCCCAGTCGCCTCCATCGCCTCCCCTTTGATGCCGCCCCACCCCGTCCCCCATTGCCTCCATCCTGTCCGACACCACGTCACCCCGGCCCCCATCTTCTCCGACGCCTTGCGCCCAGCTCCGACCCCGTCACCCCCATATGTCGTCTCCGATGCTGCACCACCTCGACCCCCATCCTGTCCGATACCACACCACCCCGGCCCTATCCTCTCCGTCCGCGCCCCTGACGACGCCTGGCCCTGTGCCCCCGACGTCAGCCGCCCCTGCAGACTTTGCACTGATGTAAGCCCGCAGCTGCCGTGACGCAAGCCCCCGCGGCCGCCGAACAAATGGCCGGTGGAATCCATCACCCTTAGATCTATTTCTTAGTACGCAAACTGTACCAAGAAACAGGGGGGCATGTATTGACGCCCAAAAGTGGCAGCGGCACCGATCAGGCTCGAAGCCAATCTGGTACATGCCCACTGGTCTGACCGGTGGCCCCGACCGGTCCAATCGAGTCCAAGATGATTTTTGGAGTCCTAGTCGAATTGGAGATAAAACAGAATTTCCTTGCGGGAAAAAGCCTCCCACCCTGTAAATATAAAGGGCCCTGGCCGATTAAGGGATAGCACCCAATCATCAAACAAATTTATTTACCTTTTATTCTTCAAACCTTAGCTTTTCCAACCCCCTACTTTCCTCCTTCGTCTCGACGACTTTTTAGGACGTTTTGAGTGGCCTGACCGATGTCAGAGCAACCCTAAGCGCACCATCTCCAACGGGATTCCTTCTGAGGTAGTGTTTCTAGGCTTTCGTGACGTCAATGTGCCGGACCGGTCTAACCAGCCTGTCTGACCAGTCTGACCGGCCAGGAGCAGAGGCTCCAACGAGGTGATCATATGGTGCACGTGTGAGCTAGCGCTGTCGTGTGTTGACAAAAAAGCATTTGCCAATCATGGCCACATCATCATTCTTCGAATCAATTTCAGAATGGAAGGAAGAAATTAATGACCTGAGGTCCATGCACTACAGAGCACTCAACGGAATACTTTGTTTAGGTGCTTAAGTGCATACTCCTGTATACCTAGATACAGAAGAATGGTTGCCATACAATTATCATACAATTGTCAAATACTCTTAGAACATCATGGTTCATTAAACTGGTCTCATTCAAAACTAGTTTGCCTTCCATTACATACTAGACTATTTTTCCAGTTCTTCATGATCCCAGGGAGCGTTTTTGTCACACAAAAAAGTGTTGACCTGCTTTAATGTTTGGATGTGATTCATTTGCTTTGGCCCACATCTTATTGTATGTATACGTGGATCATTCTCTGTTCTCCATCTCCCGTTAGATGCTTGCATCTCCAACGATCTTGGTATGTGAAGCATTCTCACAGTTAGACAGCCTTGGCACCCTGCGCCGTTGTTGAAGGCGCATTCTCGGTCGCTGGTTCCGCCGCGCCACCACGGCTGCAGTGCCTGAGCTTGACGGCGAGCAGGGTGGCCTTCAGACATGCATGATTGTTGCAGGGGTGCAGTTAACAGGAAAGTTGATGTGAGAAGGCAACAGGTAGCAATGAGTTATTTTGTGGGGCAATCGTACCGTGTATATGTCGTGGTGCATCGCTCTGTCGATGGCCACTAGCGACCCCGCCCGGAGGGTCTGCAGGTCTTGGCACTGGCACTGGCACTGGCTCTCTCCACCGGACACCGTGACCCCTGCCTCGGCCTCTGCCTTGTCATACATCGCCGACAGGTCCAGCTTCACCTTGCACCAGTACTCCACCCGCTCCTCAATCCAGTTCAGTTCTTTGCAGCTGCTCGGCGCCGGCGGCGTTGAGCCAGGTCTCTCAATGGTCACGACGGACTCGCTGAGTGTGATCTGTTTCCTGTCCCAACTCTGATTGTACCTGCCTCCCACCGTTAGCAGCTCCATCACTCCTTTAGATCCGTTGCCCTGGCTTTCCGGCACGTGTAGGTAGGCGGTGAACTCCCTCTCCTCGCTGGAGGAGATAGTACGCACGAAGATGTTGGCGGACAGCTTGTTGTCGCTGATCTGGCTCTTGGAACTGGTGTCATCGGCCGTGCATGATTCTATCCTCAGTAGAGACACACCAGGGTTCAAAGACTTGAGGTAGATGCTCATGTCGACGGCGACGATGGAGCTCAGCTTGTCCGAGAGTTGATCCATCTTTTCCGTGATCTTGTCCAGGTCATTGTTGGTGATAGTTGTGTAGCTTCCCGAAGTCACGGTAGCCATGTTTTGTAGTGCTTCGGCACTGTGATCTTCTGAGATACCGAAGGTGTGGATTTGGTACGCCCGTGGGATGTCTTCTTTCGAGAAGCCGTAGGTGTCTTTTCCATCGGAGAGGAAGATGATGAAGGCTAAACGGTCCTCCACCGCCTTACGGTCATCTAGGATCTGTATGTAGGCATGTGCATTATATTGGTATTAGTTACTATAGTTCTAGTGGATCTGTATGTAAGCGATGGAAATTTAAAATTAAACAAAAGTAGATGAACCACAACAAGCACCATCACCGGAAAGGTCGGCGATTAAAATTGTCAACATCACCGCTGATACTGGACCCACGCGACCGTTCCAAAAAAGGAAAAAAAAAATACCCTGCTGCAGCCCCCACACGCCACCAACCACTGCTGCGGCCCTGCAACCAAATGCCGCTGCTTCACAACTCACCGCCACGGCCCTGCTGCCGACCATCACCGCTGCCACGCACGCCACCGTAGCCTTGCCGCCGACAACCACCACTGCCCTGCAGCCAACCGCTGCCATGGCCCTGCCAACCTGCTGCTGTGGCCTCACCCACCGACGTACCCAGCCTGACACTACAGTTCCTCCCCAAGGGCTATTTTCAAACCTCGCTCCACCGCCACTCCTACTACCATTGCGAGCGGCTCTCTGAGGGGTTAGAAGAGGAGGGAACAGGCAGCAGAGGGTGGAGCGGAGGTAACTGGCCGGACTCAGCCGGCCGCCGTCACCTGGGATAGGGCAAGGGAGAGAGATAGAGGGGAAGAGAGAGGAGGACAGAAATAAGAGGGAGAGATAGAGGGGAAGAGAGAGGAGGACAGAAATAAGAGGGAGAGAAAAGGACAAGGAGATGAAGAGAGAGGAAGGAGCGAATGTGAGAAAATTCAGTTTGATGTAATTTTTAGGTTCAAAGCAACAACTACTGACGGTTTGAGTTACAACCAGCAGTGATACTATCACCACCGGTTTCTATTACAAGCCGGCGGTGATACTATATCATCACCACCGGTTCTATCTTTTAATTGTCGGTTCATGTTATGATCTGACAATGGAAAAGCATCACCGCCAGTTCATATAAAACCGGCGGTGATAAGTCATTGGTAAAGTTAGTTTCTATAACAGTGAGTTGCAGTACCAAAGAGAATTTTTCTTTAACACATTGTGTTTGGAATGGCTGGTTATACCACAGCTCTGACACCAGGAATGGGTGAATGCTTGGCCAATGCTGGGAACGCTCGCGTACTGAGCACAGCATAGTTTTGGTAATAGAATCTGCCCACCAAGGTTCCAATCTCCGGCCCAGCATCGGTGCTCGAATTTTCAGCTAATTGTACTTTTAGTAGTGATGAAATGCCTATTGACAACAAGGCACTTGTCCCTGTGGGGTCTCTGGAAAACTACGAAATGCTGTCTGTTTTCAGAATTGTATTTGGGAGGATGTACCAAGTTTAATTCACAAGGTATGAACTAGGAGGGCTGGTGTACAACTCAGGAAGTCCTCTGTCCTGCAGATCACAGGCTAGGAAGATTGAGATACTTGGAAGATCAACCTAGAAGATTGGCACTATAGATAGTGAGAACAGAGCTGAGCAGTTCAAGTTCCTGACGGAGCAGGGGGATGTCGACTGTCGAGGGGTGGAACTAGTGCCTCCCAAGTTCGCTCACCTTAGGAAGACCCTGCTGTGGGCGTCCAGCTAATCGACCTTAGGAAGATGTCAAGCTCTGAACAGAAGACCCTGGCAACTGAAATCTGAGTTTCTGGATGTTCCTATTCGTGCCAATGGTACACTGTCAGTTTCTGGAGAAAACTTGTTTGCGCTTTAAACCGGAACGTGGTGCTTTTTGCAGTAAGACTGGGGCAGTCTGCCCTATAACTCCAAAAAAACAGAAAGCCACTAGTGACACTGTACATATGACATTGTTTGATTATATTATGTTTTAAATAATGTTTTGAACACTTGCATTCACACATTTTCAAGTTTATGGGTCTGTAGTATGGGGTCAAGGGAAGATATTTAACTTTGTTGTGGTTTATATCCTCCGCTCATGACTAGTATGGTAAGACAAGCTCATGTTATAACACTTCAAAAAATTCTGATGAGATACATGTGTTCTAAAAGAAACATTTCATTAATTATGACAAATGTTAGTGAGTATTGCCTGTCAAAGTATTTGCTAATTTTGTAGTCCACATTGCTAAGGTAATAAAAAATAGACCTAAAAGATATTCATATTTCCATATTTACCTGTGCGGCCTTTTGCAAGGGCGCTCTGAAGGCCGTCCCACCCCCTGGTTTAAGTCCATCCACCGTCTTTTGGACCCTTTGCTGGCCTTCCTTGGTCATTTCTGTAAGTGGCGTTACCCCCGCTTCAATAACCTTGTCACTGAATGGCACCACAGCGAGGCGGTTTTGAGCGCCACCCAGATTCTCGATGACTTTCTTCATGGCTTCCTTCACCAATTCCAACCTGTGATTCGGCACGGCACTGCCATTGACGTAGTTCCAACCCATGGTTCCACTGACGTCAATAACCGCGACGATATCGACCAGGGCGTGCTCGTGAAATGTCATCTCCGGCGCCTTGACACGCACAGCCACCGGAAAGTCTTTATAGCTCTCCTCCTTGGGGATCGACGTCACCTTGGTGAAGGTGCTCAGTTGCATTGCGGATGGAATGACCTTCACGGAGCAGAATTAAAATGCATGCATGGAGTTAGCAAATTATTTTTTTGACTTGTTTGTTACACAAGACACCTAAAGTAGGTTGTGCAGGGATTATGATAACATTTTGTACAGAGTCCTGCATTGCTAACTAAATGACCTCACATTATAACATGCTGAGGTAAAACTTGGAAGGACAATTATAACATGCTGCAGTCATATTAAATGTATCTATTGCAAAGACACAATTACACTAATGCTCCCTCAAACAAAATCTAAGTAATTTTGACTATGTATTTAGACAACTTATATCTAGGTCCATAGAAAAACCAAAATGACTTACAATTTGGAATGGATGGAGAGTCCTAACAGTACTGTAAATACTAGTATAGATGTACTTTTGAGGAAAAACCAGCACCAAACATATTAATCTGAAAAAATTGAAGTATATATGTATTGAATAATTACGGACCAATAGCCAAAGTCTTTGATGTTTGAGTGAACTACTATACTTTTGGCTATAGAGTGTAAAGAATCTTCACCTGTCCGTCTGTCGCCATCTCTGGCTTAAATGTTACCTTGCCTCGCTCGACAGTATTGGTCGGGATTGCCTCAAACCAGGGTTCTTGCTCTGTGGGTGCTCAATGACAGATGGTTTCTCAAGGCAGTATATATAGGCGCATTGGGTGTACCCCGGATGGTCCAAGGAGGATCGTATGCGGACCGTGGCTCACTTTGATTTGGTAGCTAGAACCTTGCATCATCACATATATACGTTAGTTCGGACATCACATTCATGTAGGCCGGTGAGGCTTGTATTTTACAAAAGGATGCCGCCATTGCATCTCGCAGATGGAAAAGTACTGACGAAACTGTGATGTGAATGGCCGAACGTGATTCACGACATTCAGCCTCCCTCCGTGTGAACAGCGACGACACGGATGTACAAGGTGGATTTGCTCTGTCTCACATTTGTTCTACCGATGTTTAAACATAATACACCTTCCGTTTCAAATTGTTGGTCGTTTTAGCTTTTTTTAGAAATATAATTTTTACTATGCACATAGATGTATACTCATGTCTAGATATATAGCAAAATCTATATATCTAGAAATAATAAAATGACCTACAATTTAAATCGGAGCGATTTTACTACAAAGATATGCCACCATTGCATCTCACTGAATGAAAGGTACTGACGAAACTTTGATGTGCATGGCCGAACGTGATTCACGAAATTCAGTCCCTCTCTGTGTGAACAGTGACGACACGGATGGTTTTGCCCTGTGTGAACAGTGACGAAATTCAGTCTCACATTTTTCTACCGATTTTTAAACGTAATACTCCTCCGTTTCAAATTGTAAAGACTTTAATAAGCTCTTCTAGATATATTGTAAAAATTATATATGTATCTAGATAACTAAAAATCTATTGCAATTTGGAACGGAAGGAGTATATATGACTTAGGATGATACCGACTTGAGCTTCTCTTATGTTTGTTGGGTCGTGCTTTTAGTAGTTCTTTGAGCCAATTCCTTCAATGCCATATAAATTTACATGAGTTTTCTCAGTGCTATATATTTTCTCGAAATTCCTTCAGTACCATTAAAATTTAGATTTTTCTTTTAATGCCATTCCATCCATGAGCTGTTAAGTGCAGTTAGAAAGGACCATTTTATCCCTCATGAGTCAAGGGCCCACCTCTTAGTGCCTTCCGAATCCCCTATCTTCCCATCTTTCCTTCCCGTTCCTCACTGGCAGTCATGGCCCGCGCCTGCTGCTCCACTCCCTTGTCATGGTGGCGACGGCAATGGTGGTGGAGCAATAGCCGCAGAAGCCCGTGGAGCTAGGCACTGCACCCAACGTGCAGTCCCTCTCCCCCAATGCCGCCTCCTCACCTTCTCCGAGAAAGTTGGCTGACGATGGAGCTAAGGGGGCATAGGTGGATGGTGGCCGGGCACGCGGATAGCGGAGGTAGATTGCTCGGGAGATTCCTCGGAGCAGAAGGCCGTGGACCGTCGCTGACGAACATAAGTACAACCACTACCACTCATGAATTAATTTATCCAGTGCTCACGTCAATCAACTACTCCTGCTGCATCCAGTTCCTAGCTACTTATTAGCTCGGCGTCCACATTAGGCATGGTAAAAATTCTCAAAAATCAGTTTGGTTTGCTTCGCAATCTTTGGATCATGTCCATATGCCTGCTGCTAGGTGGTTAGGGAAATTGGGGTGAAGATGAGGGGGGAAAGGATACTTATGGGTCCTGACTTAAGAGGGGTAAAATGGTCTTTTTCCAACCACATTTGAAACCTCATGGATGGAACTATGGACAGAATGTCAGTGAGGGGATAAATCTAAATTTCAATGGCACCAAGGAATTTCAAGACAGTCTATGGCAGTGAGGGAATTCATGTAAATTTCTATAGCATTAATGGAACTGACTATAGTTCGTTATGCGGGTTCTTTGCATCAAGTGGTCTATCAGAGAGAGTTTTAATTTTGATGGTAACCCCATAGAGACGCTTTTTCCTATCTCAAGTCTTGTTTGTTTGAGCGTCCTGACAGCTTCTCAGCGTGTAAAGCTAGAAGCTCAAATAAACAACAAACTTCCCATGCAGCTTCTGAAAAACCAAAAGCTTGGAAATACTGAGTTTGTATGGGAAGCTGAGGTCCTGTTTGTTTGAGCGTCCTAGCAGCTTCTCAGCGTGTGAGGTCCTGTTTGTTTGAGCATCCTAGCAGTTTCTCAACGTGTAAAACCAGAATCTCAAACAAACAATAAACTTTCCATGCAGCTTCTGAAAAACCAAAAGCTTGGAAATACTGAGTTTGTATGGGAAGCTGAGACCCTGTTTGTTTGAGCTTCCTGGCAGCTTCTCGGCGTGAAAAGCTAGAAGCTCAAACAAACAAACAGCAAAGTTCCATCTAGCTTCCGAAAAGTCAAATACTCAAAAAAGCTAATTTTATATGGGAAGCTGAAAAGTTCAGTTTTCCAAGCTTTACGTAGCTTTTGAGCCTTGAAAGCTAAACTCATCTTCGAAAAGCTAGTGCTAGCTTTTCAAATCAAAAAGGTAGTAGCAGCTTTTCAAAAAATCTTAAAAGTTGCAGCTTAAACAAACAGACCCTAAAAAGCTCAGTTTTCTGAACTTTTCGTAGCTTTTTAAACCCTAAAAGCTCAACACATCTTCTAAAAGCTAGTATTGGCTTTTCAGAACTAAAAAGCCATCCGCGACTTGCAAAAAAGCTCAAAAGCTATAGCTCAAACAAACTGGCTCTTAGCATTGCTTAGGACTGGGGTGTGATCCCTGAAATTCTATAAATCTTGAGTACAACAAGAGTTTACACGTTGGATGCCAGCGTTGTGATCAGAAATTTCCCATTTTCCTAAATAGATAAAAGACAAGCAGGCTGAGTAACGGACATATCATGTATTTTATTCCCCATCAAGCTGCAAAACAAACAATAGACAATGTGACACACGCTGACCTCTTCCTCTCGTGCACGATATCGTAAACATTGTTACTTCCTCTATTTTTTTACATGTCATATTTTATTTTTCCTTAATTTAACCTCTCCAACTTTGATCAAGTTTATATATATATAAAAATATAACAACATCCATAATGGAATGTATTTTGATAGGGCATATGTTGATTGTATAAATTTGGTCAAAATTGAATAGGTTTAACTTAGGAAAACCTAAATGTGAGATGTAAAAAAACGGAGGGAGTAGGTAGTTGTGTACTTTATTACACTATACGAAAAAGGTCAGTGCCAACTACAAATATGAGCTTGTTTTAACCTATCGTAGAGACTTTTATGTATCGAACTCATTCTGTTTAATGAACTTTTATTTTTTGAAATATAGTACAATGTCCGTTTTAGTCGTATTTCAATCTGTCACATATACTTGTTTATCCATGTCAGCTTTCATTTAAATGCGGAATGGATAAGTTAAACTTAGAGTAAACGGGCAGTCCCTGAACTTGTCATGGGGTGCCATCTAGTCCCTAAACTCATAAAATGCATTTTCAGTTAACTTGTCTCAAGATGCCATGCCAATTCCTAAATTCTCAAAATACATTTTTTGATCCCCAAGTTGTTTTATGGTGTCATTCGAATCCTTAAACTCTCAAAGTGCATTTTAATTAAGATCCTCCAATCAAGCACCAATCCTCCAACGAAGGCAACGAGAGAGGATGAACCATTACCATTAGTGATATGTGACAAGTTTTAAGATTTAAAAATGTATTTTTAGAGTTTAGTGACCCGGATGAAATCCGAGGACAAGTTTTGGGGGTCTAAATATGCATTTTCAAAGTTGATGGACCTAGATAACATCTTGAGACAAGTTTGGGGACCTGAAAATGCAATTTGAGAGTTTAGAGACATGGGTGACATCACAGGATAAGTTTAGGAACTACCGGTGTATTTTACTCTTGAACCTATATAAAAGACCACTCGCTACTCACTCGCGACCCTAGCTATACGTCACACCCAGTTTTAAAGACAAAACCAAGTGCATTGAATACATATGCGCCAGGATCAAATTACACACATGTACGACATAAGTGAATAATAAAGATAGTGCCACAATGTATAAAGAGAGTATTAACCATTATTACATGATCGAAAGTCTCAAATAAACCACAAGGTCTAATTATTACGCAGCCAAAAGTAGCAACATCTATATAGGCAGCTGACTGAAGAAACGCACGCCTAAAACTCCTTGAAGTCTTGTAGAAACTCGGGATTCGCTCGGTCTGAACAGCGGTTTTGCAAAGATGAGTACACTTATGGTTGGTACTCAACAAGTTATGGGAAACAGTGTAGTGTAAGGCTAACCAAGGAATAGCTAAGATTTAATAGCATCAGCTTTTAATTAGTTGGTCAAATTTTATTAGCATTTATCTAAGTGTAAGTTTATACCACACACAATTAAGAAAAAAATATAAATAAGATATTACAACATAACGATAAATAAACGACAGCTATTTAATTCCATCTTTCGATAATTTTAACATGTGAGGATCTAGGCCGCTCTTAACCGTGAGCATGACTAATCAGTTTTACACTCTGCAGAGGTCGCACAACTTTACCCACAAGTCGCATATAAAAGTTTAAAGAACTTTGGACCCAACTATCGTAACTACATTTATGGACCCACCAAAAGGTTTGAACAGATCCGCATATGGGGCTGTACACCGAGATGTATCAGATATGGAGGCTATGGTGCAGGACGATGTAGTATACATGGAGTCCAGGGGGCTAGTCGAGGATAAGGAAACTACTCTTCCTAGCTGGAATAGAACTCTCTGGTCGAATTCCACTAGTACTCTTGTAAAACAACTGCCATGTAACCCTACTCCCTCCATATATAAAGGCAGACAGGGACCCCCTCAAAACAAATTCAATCCAATACAAGCAAACAACATACAGGACGTAGGGTATTACGCAATCTAGCGGCCCAAATCAATCTAAATCGCATGCCTACGTACACCATTGAGCTCCTAATTTCGGCAACACCCACCAACCAAAACTTTACATCGGGTACTCCCATGGTAGGTTGTCGGGTTTAAACACCGACAACTGACACGCCAGGTAGGGGAAGTCGCTAAAATTTCCCTTACAAGTCACATTCGAAGCTCAAGTCATCATCAAGCCTACGATCACGTTCGAAGCCGGCATGGCATTCATCTTCAGCTCTTGGATCTGCATCACTGACGGTGTCGGAAGTTTCCACCACTACATTGCGGAGGTCCCGAAGAAGAAGCTGCAAGACATCAACCATCGTCATCAAGCTACAGAGGACCTCGTTGAGAAATTCAACAAATTTTTCGATCTAACAAGAAGCGAGTTCGAGTACAACTCAGACTATACACCCACTCGGACTAGCTCCCACGAGCAGGCAATCCAGCCATCGTGTGAATCAAATCAAACTCTAAGCCAGTTCCTGTTCGGACTACGAAACGCAGCCCTGATCCATCAAGCAATTGTTCATAGTCCGAATCAAAGGCGCTTGAGGATCACGACTTCGATCTCTACTTGGACTCCATCAAGGAAATTCCATTATCAGGTCCGCAGCAGGACCTGGTAATCACTTTAACACCTCAAGGCAGATTCGTCTACTGACCGGGCATGAAGCCATCTGTGAGAAAACTAAGCTTCCCGGGACCTAACGGCAAGAAACCAGGGGACCTAAACCTAATTACACGAACAAACTGAAGGTCTAAAGCACAACAGAGATACTATGGACTGCGGGTTTGATAAGGCAAAAGCTCAGGGTTTACTTAACTTCTTTTGAAATACGGAAGGATCTAGATGCAAAAACCAAAAAAGGCAGGGGCTCCTTAGCAAAAGCGATGGCGCAGGCGCAGGCTGACCGGTACTCCAACCGGTTTGACTCAGATCTAGATCGGGCGGCTGGGGACTTCTACGACCCGCGGGCGGCGGTGGCAGCAACGGCGAGCGGCAGCGCATGGCGGCGGGTGGCGGCAACTCGCCGGACATGACCTGAAATAAGGCGTCCGGCCACCAAAAATGACGGGACCTGGACCAAACCGACACTAGCGACACGGGGAACATGTTTAGGCTGTCGGGGAGATAAAAAAGATGACAATGACGGGCGGCGCGGCGGAGAGCGACGGTGAGGCGGCGCGCGTCTCTGGCGAGCCGAAGCGGAAGAAAGAGGCCACAAGGCCGCACGGGGGCTTCATGGTTGGGTCCCCACCTCCTCGGCTAACTCCTGGTGGCGCCCTCATCGACGGGAGCGCGGCTGCGGAGGAGATCGACGGTGGCGGGTGAGCTCGGGCAATTTCGAGTGACGGCGCAAGGAGCAAGGTGGCTAGGGTTTCTGATGGGGAGGACAGAAGGTGGCGGCGGCCTTTATGCCATCCTGGCGTGCGGGCCCAAGGTGGAGACGGATGCGGGACGTAGCGCGGAACCAAGCTTGGACTCGGGCTCGGAGTCCAGGTCGGGTGCAGCACGGTCTGTGCGCGAGAGAGGCGGAGGATGGGGATGACCAATGGGTCCCGGTTGCCAGCGACGGGAGGAGGAGCGTGCGGCCTGGCGAAGGAGCTGGGCCAAAGACAAAACTGGGCCACAAACTGCTGCTGTTGCCGAGCGCTGGCGAGCACGGACCACAAGCTGCGGGATGGGCTGCTGCCTAGCTGCTGTTGCTGAACCGAAAAACAGGAGATCAGCAGACAGAAGCATCGCCAACCAGAACTGAAGAAACTCTGAAACTGACAGAAACAGCTCCTACTGACAGAAAAGGAGAACAAGCAGCTAAAAGCAAAACACAAACTTGAAATCAAGCCATCAAAAAGAAAGATATGCAGCAGCATGGGTGCACAATGAACTCCTATGATTCATTAATTTATTTTGAAAATTCTTAAATGCTTAGAAAATGCAAAACAACCTTATATGCCTTAAACACAAGCAAAATTGTTTCTAGCAAATTTTAGTGAAATGCAAAGTTGAAAATTTTGGAGGTTACACTATAATCCTCGTCCTCCTCTTCTACCACTGCTAATTCTCCTCTAGATCTACCCCCTCTGCGACCTGCTTCTCCTCTAGACCTGCCGGTCCTACTCCAGATCCATCACTGCTCCTCATATTCCGTACCCGCGCCATGCAGAAGACGTACGCGGAGCAAGATGCCACCGTCGTAGCGACCATCGAGGCTTCGGTGCATGCCATATAGTGGACACAGCAGCATGTGAGGCGGTCACTGTAGCTGCTAGGGAGTCTGTCCTTTGCATCTTGGTAGGGCCCCAAGCTCATGCAGCCTCATCCTCCACATCTTCGTCATCGCAGAGGCAATCAAGTTGATGGCGGCCGTCGCCTAGGACGACGCCACTGATGCCACAGTGGCCGTCAGTTCGAGGGCTGCAGCGATGGCCCAGGACAATGGGGCCTCTATGGTAGTGGCCAAGGCTGTAGCAAAGGCCCAGGCTCGCATGGCTATATATAGAAATCTTCTGGCACGCCGTTGTTGCCTCCCTTTCGACCATTTGATTGTCACCAATGCGGCGAGGGAGGCGGTGCTAGGGGTGCCATTAGCCGCTTCATGAGCTCCAGCAAAATAATTTAAGAGCCGACAAGGTTAGGAGCGAATTGTCATTTTGCCAAGATAGACCTATCGTTCTTAGGTTTTCTATGTTTATTTAATCCTATCTAGGTTATTAATATGCACTAGTTTAATCCTATTTAGGTTACTAATATGCATTAGTTTAATCCTATTTCGGTTACTAATATGCATTAGTTTCATTACTTGATCGCAACGAAATTACAAAGTTTTACACGCAAACTCGAGTTCAGAACCTAGCCACAGACATGAAAGATAAACCTCCGGAGAATAGACACCAAGCACTACGGGAAATCTCTAATTTGCCAAGTGTATTTTTATTTGCTGAGTGTATTCCCTCGAGCACTCGGCAAAGTAATGACACTCGGTAAATCAAGACTTTGCCGAGTGTTTTATTTTTAGCACTCGGCAAACAAAAGGTTCGCCGAGTGTTTTATTTTTTACACTCGGCAACAAGTTTTTTCTCTCAAAAAATGAAAAAAAAACTTTGCCGAGTGCCCCAACCGGGGACACTCGGCAAACCTGAAAAAATCTAACCCACCGCGACCCCTTAATTTCCTCCGCACCGCACCAGGCGACCACCCCCGAGCCCCACTCCGCACCCCCGCGTCCAAAAAACTCGACGAAATCCGATGCTTGTCTTACACGTCATCAAATGGAAAACTTTTCCATTCTGGTTGTGCCAACAACTTTGTGGGTAACTCTGAGATTTCACCCACGGCTTCGCTTGCTAGCTAGAGGAAGCTGCTAGCACAATCATGAATTTCCAAGGCTAATGAGATAAATGTTATACATTTTACGCCGAG